>NC_046665.1:105534495-105570969 GCF_010883055.1 Belonocnema kinseyi | reverse complement strand
TCGGTTACTTCACAGGTAAAGTTCTTGACATTTTCGTCAAAAGTTCATACTGCCACGAATGTAAAAGTTGGGAAAGTAAATTAGACTCTGTCGAATACGAAGCGTGGCATGAAGCTCATGTAAATGCTGGAAAGTGTCAGGCGAATCATACTGGTGCAGCTGGAAATATGGAGGTCGAAGCGATAAAAACCATGTTTCAACGCTCGGTAAGCAATGGTGTGCGATATCGCAACTATATCGGCGACGGTGACTCTAAAGCTTACTCCGGGTTAGTGAATTCTAAACCTTACGGTGATGATTTTCCAATAGTGAAAAAAGAATGTGTAAGGCATGTTCAGAAAAGAATGGACACTCGTCTACGTGAAATAGTCAAAAAGACCGTTGTAGATATTGAAACTAAGACTGGTAAGAAGATCAAAAGAAAGAGTCTGTCTGGTAAAGGGAAGCTTGCGGCTAAAGTAATTGATAAACTGACAGTATACTACGGTTTGGCTATTAGACGTCACTCTGATTTCGTGGAAAATATGAAGAATGCTATCTGGGCAACGTTCTTTCACTGCAGTTCGACGGACAAGAATCCAAAGCATGAAAAATGCCCGAGCGGCGCGGACTCGTGGTGCGGATGGCAAAAAGCTGCAGCTGTTAATGCATTGGATTCGTTCAAACACACGTACAGTGCTCTTCCCAAGGATGTTTCGGATGCTATCAAGCCTATCTACGAAGATCTGAGCAAAGATGCCCTCCTGGAGCGATGTGTCCGACTCAATTTTCAGAAATTTCGTAAATGAACAATAATCCTTTGTTTATATAATTATATAATGTTTTTGAAAAATTACTGCTCCAAACAATGACTAACTATTACATTTCAATCAGAAAATACGATTATTTTTTTGCATTTTTTACATTCTCATCATTTATGATTGAGAAAGTATTAGAAGTATTAGAAGCTTCACGCAGAATGCAAACGAGAGTTTGAACCAACTTATTTGGAAAATCTCACCCAAGCACTTGAGTGGAACCTCTGTCATCGTTTAGATTGCAGCTTATGTGGCAGCCTGTGTCTTCAATGAAGGTTCTTTTGCTTTACTAACCTTCATGCAAGACATGGGAATCAGTAGTGGATCAAGCGCTCATTAATGGGCGCAATCAATTGACTCCATGCGTATAAGCCGAGCGGAGCAGGAAACTGAAAAACGGACTAAAGAAGGCAGGATTCGTCGTAGACAGGAGCAAAAAGATGCTCTAGACATGGATGATAGCAACATTCTTCACGGACCTGGCATTGATGATTCAGTGTGAGGTAAGCCGATAAAACTCGCTTATGAACGTTTTATTCCAAATTTTTTAGTGTTTAAAACTTTAAAGCGTTTTTCCCACAACTCAGTGTTTTCAAAGTCGGTGTCCCTCATAACTTGAAAACTAGTGCACCGATCCTTTTGAAATTTGGAACACTATTTCTGTATATAATTTACGAGGTAACGCTGGAGAGTTTTGTTTTTTAAATTTGTTAATATTTTTTACCTTACAATAACAAATAGGCCGATTTTTTTCGCAAAAAACGCGTTTTTTACTTCAAAGTGTTCCCAAAAATCGAAAAATTGAAATTTCGACCCCCCCCCCCAGCGTTACCTGGGGAAAGCAATTATCTAACGAAAGAACTTTGGTTTTTTGATTTCAGATAATGCAGCACCGAGTTATAATGGACACCGCAATTCAACTTTTTCCGAGACGCTTTCGAATAAATTGCTGCCATTGCCGCATTTTTCAATATTCCTGCATGAAAATTTCACAAAATATTCTTCGAATGCTATATTTTAATGTACTATTGGTTTTAATAAATAGATTTTAACTTTGTCGTAAAAAAAATTCACAAAAATGTGCCTTTTTTTGCACGAATTAACGTTATCCCCCCCCCCCCTAAGAAAGCCTGATACGAATTTCGGACAAGTAGGGGAAAGCGTTGGAGTAGGGGTAAAGCCTTAGCTCGGACTAGGATTAACGGCACTATTGGGAAGGTGGACTGTATCTGAAAGGCTTATTTAGAAATAAAATATTTCAAAGGAATTTCAAAGAATTTCCATGCAACTTGAGATATTTGCAAAAAATTTCTTCTGAATTTAAATGATTTGATGGCACTTTAATTTCACAAAATATCAGTGATTTAACTAGAAGTCACGAGATTTCATTGGGTTTGAAAAAATTACATAGTTTTACAAAGATTTCAAGGGACGTAATCGAATTCATTGGGATTTTATAGAAAGTGCAGGTTAGCAGATATTGTAAGTTTAGCCGGATAAATTCCCGGAATTTCAGGTTCAGAATAAACCCATTTAGTTAAAATATAAATCACCAAGGCGAAAACTTCTCTGAAAGTAGGCATTAGTAAATTAGATATTTCTCGTCGATTCCAGTAAAAAGAAAAATTTAACGGTGCTGACAACCCTGATTTTGAACGGCTATTATCAGGCGATGTAGCTGCTTTACTTGAATTCAATATTAAATAATTTTCATTGATAAAAACATTAAAAAGGGTTGTCCTTCTGAACTATTTATTCATTATAACCAAGTTTTTTAGAATGGTTTTCACGGATTCTAAAGATTTCAAGGAATTTTATAATATTTAAAAAAAGAATGGAATTTTAAGGATTTTAACCTATATTTACTGATTTGATATTTTGTTTAAGGGTTTTACAAATATTTTAAAGGCATTTAAAGCTTCATGCAGTAACTGTTTCAGAATAATACTGAACGGTAACGGAAATTTCAGAAACGACCAATGCTGAAAAACTCTGGTCACTTGTTTCGGGAAACTCGGTTACAATTTAGAAATTTTTTAAAGCATCGACTAAAAATTTCAAGAAATTAAAAATAATTGTAAATTGCAAACACGCAGTTAGTCATTTGCTTATTACTTCGGATACTTTCCTCGAAATAACGTGTAATAATTCATAATAATGCGTAGTGATGTGCAATAAAGAGCAGCAAAGAGTAAGTCTTGAGTAACATCAAGTATATTTTTTATTTACGATTCTTTAAATAACATAAAAAATTTAACAAAATATCCTATAAATATACTCGTAAGAGAAATGTGTTGAGAAGGTAACTGATTGTAAATTTTTCATCAGTTATATATTATTCAAGATAAAGAACTTTTGAAAAAAAGACACCTTTGAATTTGAAGAAATATGGCCACCATTTAGCCCATTAATTTATTTCAAATTTCCCTGTGAATTTAGAAAAATAGTTCAATTTATTATTAGAAACGGGCAATAAGAGTTAGAGATCTTGATCAGTTTAAAAAAAATATGCATTACTACATTCTTTAAAATCATGCAAATAAACGTACAATGTATCTGAACAAAATTATGTAACTTTAAAAGGTAGATTAAAAAAAAATTATTTGCTATAAAAACTGGCATAGTTGAATGAAATTATTTCAATTTGAAAGTAAAAAATATTTCAATTATAAATTAAAAATCCAAAGAAACTTTTTCAAAATATAGTTCCTAAACTAAAAAGATTAAAACATAGATCAATAAAATATATTAAATTGAATAAAGAATGATGTAAATACTAATTCGCCAAACTCTCAAGTTTTGGCGATGCCATTTCAGAAGATGAGAATCTATTCGCTAAACCCTTGTAGAAAATTATCGGAGTAGACTTGTGTCCAGTCAGGGGAATATCTAGCGCGTCTAATCTGGATGTTATTTGTGGGTCCTGATCGGGTCCCGGCTAGCCCATCAGGATAAATAATTTTTAAGTATCAAGCCCAAATATTTTGTTTGCAAATTTCCCAAAAATCCAGGGTGTTTGAAAGTATCAGATATTAAAAATAAACCTTGTAAAAAAGAAACAATTTTCTTCGACATATAGTTAATCCTTTCGAGCCCTAGGCGCATGCTGACTAACTTCAGCTGGTTTTTGAACGATTCTTAAACATTTAGCACGGTTATAAAAATTAGATCATTCGGGCTCTCAAAGCGGAAACTTTTCTCTTGAAGTACCAAAACGCAGCTGAATTCAAACTGCAACTGATTTAAATTTAAAACTTTGAAAATTGGAATTGGAAAATTTTTTAAATAAGAAATTTGTAATTCAAACACTCATTATTGACACATACAAGGTATATAGTTTTAAATACCTCTTAACTAATCAATTGTTCATTAAGGTTAGCAAAATTGTGATTTACAAATGTAATATTCTAAAATTCCTTACGACTTAACTTTGTTGGCCTATTGGACAACTTCTAATTTCTTCTGAAGTCAATTCTCTAACCTGCTCGCTGGACATGTTTATTTTTGGCCATTTTGACCCTATCAAAAAGCGTTTATATATTCCACGAAAAATCTGGGTTCTGTTTGTTCATATATCTCATTTTGTGTAGACGTCACAATTGGATGATGTTAATACAACTTGTACTTTACTTGGCACAGGAAGTCGTTCTCGATTCTAAGTCCTTAATCGAATTGGTTTATCGTTAGGAAAAACGTATCTTCGACGTTCAAATATCTGGGTCGGGTTGTTTTGGGGTATAAAATGAACATATTGAAGTTCTTCAAGTTGTAATCTGAATGTTTTAAAGAAACGTCACTTCGCGGAAGAAGATCTGGACCTGGCACGAACAGAAAGTTTAGCCGATGGTGGACACCCGGCAGAAGAATGAGTTCTAGCAGGAGGATGTGGTCTGGCAGAAGGTAAAGAGTTTGCATGAGATTGCATTTCAGCAGAAGAAAAAGAAGGTCCGCAACCACGCAGAAAAAAAATTTTTTACTTCTATGGTGATCTTGTTTTTATTTTTGCTTTTAATTAAGCTGATGTATAAAATTTAGCAATAATTATGTCTTAAAAAGAGCCATTTAGGGATATTTAATTTTGAAAAAAACACAATTATGGCTATCCCTTAGTCCTTTGTATTTAAAACAAGCCCCACTTGGTCTTCCATTTGAGGCAGCAAGATTTGGGCTCAAAAGAAGAAGGCCATAAGGCTTGATTTTGCCCTCAAGGTCTAGCTGTTAGACTTCTGAGTCTGAACAGCTATAACCAACTTGAAAGAATTGCGACGGCACAACATCTGAGCGGGCCGAGAGAGACGCGTCGTATACTCGTTTCACCTATCTGCTTCTTAATTGTTTGAGCAGATACTCTGTTCACCGAGAGAATAATTAGACCATAGAATGACCAACAGACGCGCATCTTTACGTATTTAGGCGGAAATACTGTCAAATAAGGAGTTAGCTGGACGAAATCGTCCAATATTGGAGCCGGAAATTAATTTTTAATGATGTTCAGGGAGCGTGCGTGTCAAGTTTCTAAGAAAGGCTTCCATAGTTGCTCACAATTGACGTAATTAAACGACGCATTAAGATAATAATATATCCAACAATCAGAATATATCAAAGAAAATGTTTTCTGGGTGTAATTTGATTAATAATATAGGATTTATTTAGGAAATATTTAGCACTTATTTTAAATTTATAAAGTGACTTGATGTAAGCATACAGCCTGGACACATACTGCTTTTAAGATTATGCAGCGACTTGATCTTAGCCTACCGTCTAGCTAACAACTAGTTTCGAAACCGTGCAGTGGCTTGAGGTTAGCCCATATTATCGCTACCGATTACTTTCAAGACTACATCGGGTCTAACTTGTAGTTAGATAAGTAGTTCGTTTTACAGATTTCAAGCTATGCTAGTTTTTAGCGGAGCTGGTCTTCTTTGTGTTACACCTAGAATCAAGACCACTTTTGGTTTCGAATCAAAATTTTTCTTTCTATGCAGGAACGCCGGGAATAGGCTTGCCTTTAGGTAAACACTCAAACTCTGAGTTTAATTCTGCAACAAGAAACAAGAGATTTTTTTAAAGAACACAATGGCAGTTTGATATGTCACAAGTTGTGAAAGTGGTTAATTGCCAATGAAGTTTTTAACACAGCTTTCAACTGTATGCAACGTTGTTATCCAGTTCTGTTCGTCATGAATAATACTTGAATTTGAGTACATAAAACTCAAAAATGCAATCGATTTTTGCGCATGTTTTAAAGAGTACGAGATAGGATGATTGCGTGTTGAGTGACGAGTGCGTGTTAGGCAGTAAGCAAGTAAGCAAGTAAGCAATTAATTAACATAGCAAGAAAGGGTGAACAGGTATTTGCGGATTTTTTTACATGGGAACTTTTAATATTATATTACTATTTAAATTATTTCAATTTGATCAAAATTATATGTAAATATTTTAAAGGAATTTGTTATATTATCAGAGATGGTAACCTTACCGACAGCAGAGCAACCCTCTAAACCATGAATGCAGAAAATCTATACAATATCGATCAAGTTAAGAATCTTCAATGACAAAAAATGCTTAACGTCTTAATCAGACTAGATGACAAATAATATTTTCAAATTGAAATTATTTCCTGAAAAAAAGATCCTACTCCATCTGGACTCTATTGGAAATCAAACCACAAAAATTCCGATTTCCGGTCAGGTGCTTTTACAATTAAGCTATTAACTATAACTATTTTATACAGACTGCAGATTTTTCATTTGATCAGAAAATTGCACATTAGAATCATATAATTCTCAAAATCAACTGACTGTCCTGAAATTACATGAACAGCAATCAAGAAATGACAATAGAAATTTATATGTCACAGCGAATTAATCACCGTCCAAATGCTCATTGATATTAAAAAATGGAGCTTTGGAAGAAATTTCCTATATTAAAAAAAAATTTAGGTTCCCATAAACACTTGAACTACTGGCGTAAATCTAAAGCCACAATTTTTCAAGGTGGAAATATAGTGTCGAGAGATGTAAAGATTTAAAGCTTAATATAGAAAAAATCAAATTTTTCTCACACCCTGAAATTTCAATTTTTTTTGTAACATACCATGTTGATCTAAGAATTTTTTAAATCGGAAAAAACAAGGACTAAGGACTATCTAAATAAAAACAAAACACTTTCAAAACGACAAAAATTAAATTCCAGCTATGAATATTTATTTATTTTTTTCAGGCTGAATATTAATTTATTAAAGTGAAAAGTGAAGTATTCCAAATTTAATTATTTTCACTTTTGAGTGAAAAATATTTTTTGGTACAAAATTCAAAACTTTTGTTGAAAAACGGTCATTTGCTTTGAAAATCCAGCCTTTTTGTTTTTTTTAAGAATGGATCTTTTGTTTTAAAAATTTAAGTTTTTTGTAGAAAATTAAACTAATAGATTAAACTAATAGATTCCTAAAAAGCTGACTGGTATGGTTATTATCAATTAAAAACATCTCGACTGTTTCGCGTGCGGATCTTCAAAATTGTGTCTTTAAAAGTGCTAGGGCACAGTGTGCCTCAACATGAGTCGAATGGAAAAAAATTTCACTACAGATATTCTAACGGTAATCTATTAGTACACTAAAATGAAGGATCTGTGCAAAATTTCAACACTTCATGCAGGGCCGTTTTGAAAAAAAGTGCGCTTGAAGATTAAAAATATCAAATTGTCAAATTTAAGTAATTTACTACAAAAATTTTATTTATTGTATTCATTTAACTATATAATATTGTTTTGTAAATATATAATTATATTAAAAAGCACATAATCTTAAATTATTACTAATTTTGTTAAATAAATCTCTGGAAACACTGAATGATTATAAAATAATTACGAAATAATTTAATTATATGCGCATTAATTTTCAAAATAATTTTCTAAATTAAATTTAACAGTTAGAAGTTTTTCTATGTCTATAGTTCAATTTCAAGCAGTATTTTTGCAGTATTTTTTCATGTATTACATTTCTGTCGTAGAACAGGAAAAGCCCTCGGATTTTTTAGTGAGCAGTGCATAGAATCTGTTCAGGCTAATTTAAATGAATGAGTGATAATTTAACATTATGTGCGTTTTTATAATTATATGATTGTGAAACGATACTAATATAGTTGAATGAACGCAGTAAATATAATTTGTGTAGTAAATTATTTAAATTTGGCAATTTAATGTCTTTAAATTTCAAACGTACTTTTTCTCAAAACGGCCCGACGAAAATGGTTAAAATTCGGCACAGATCCTTCATTTTAATGTGCTAATCGATTCCCGTTCAAATATCTGTGGTGAAATTTTATTTTCATCAAACCCATGTTCAGGTACACCGTGAGAGGTGCATTTCTGGTATGACTCAAAAATATATAATATGGTGGGAAATACTGCCTAGAATTTTGTGAAAGTAACTTGTCAGACTATTAAATTTTTAAAAAATATAACGGCTGTTTTACAAGGCGACGTTTTGGAATTGAATCGTGAAAAGTGCTAAGGTTGGATTTTTTAGGCATTTGAATATTTTTATCTGATGCCAAAGATAATCTCAAATTAGCGAGTTTGAGGACACAGAAAATCGCCGATCCTCAAAGGTACATCATTATCGATGTGCAATTGATTGGCAACAAATTTGAGCCACACAGAGTCATTCTGAGAATCTAGGGGAAGAGCATAATTTAGAGACTGTTTTTTCTCATCCAGAGCAATGTAAAGTGTCGTCTACAAACTGTCAGTTACCTGCCAAAATGATTTGGTTGGGCGTTTTTTAGGTGAAATAGATGTTGATAAGCAGGTATGTAAGTAATAATAATAATTAACTAACTTTTAATTTCCTCTCATTTACCAGTGACTATTAGTGTCTTGAAATAAAAATTATACTTGGCGTAGTATAATTTCCAAACTCTAGGTTAGTCAAAACTGACATAACATTCAAACCACCAAAGCCGGAATGTAAAAACTAAGTCGTGACTGTCTGCATTTAAATTGATGCCTGTTCGTTCGAAGAAATTTCCTTTAGATTTTCTGTATTCAACAAAGTGAAGTCAGCTGGCTGTTTAAGTGAAAATACATGGAGAATAAACATAAGGAGCCCAAAGTAGTGTAACAGAAATTGAGCACATTTTTGTCGTATGGGCATGGTTACAATACTTTCCGTTCCCCTGTACGACGCTAATGTGGCACGGGGATAAAATGGCAGCTGCCTATTTTTACATCGTTGACATTGACACAGTTTGCATTGCATTTTAAGGATTGTGATATTTGATTTAAATAGATCAATTATTATTTATGTAAAAAAATATTTTAAGAATTTGGTTCGTCGCGAAATATTCAATCGTTGTTATACTGCAATGGACGAGGTAAGTTACATTATATGGTGATATGAAAAATAAGTATATAACTTACCAGTTTTAAATCTTTTGTGCTTACGCATTATCGCACTGGTACCAAGCTTTCACTTAAATGTAGCAGTTTTTATATTCCAATATTCTTGGTATGGCTCTCAGAAATTGATTTAACGATTTACGAATTTTGTATTTTTCTTTGAGTGTTGAGGTTATGTTTATAGGGAACCATAACGGCGGCCATCCATACCCGTACCAAACTTGCACCGCGCTCGGGAAGATTGAGCATTTCGATCCGTTATTGTGAATCTGACAGAAAAATGGTAGTTTTTGGTCAAGTTAATGTACAGGACTTTGGGCTCCTTATGTCTATTCTCCATGTGAAAGTACCTAAATGTATATCGACGGGTGAGTGGAAGAACGTAGTATCTAATTTTTGTTTCAAGAGACCTCGTATCTCGCCATGGTTCCAATAAATGTCGTATGGAGTTTGTGCTTGAACAGATGTAGTATTTCGCTCGCAGATTCAAATGAGGTCGTATCTCGTTGACCGCCCAAGAAACGTCGTGCCTTTCTTGCGGTTTAAAAAACGTCGTATCTCGTTCGCTGTTCAGAAGACGTCATATCCCGCCCGTTGTTTACGAAACGTCGAATCTTGTTCGCAGTTTAAGAAACGTATCTCACAAATTTATAATTTTTCAGCCTGTGTCAAATTTTCAATAAAACGACACTATATACTTGTTTAAAAATAACTTAAACATATTTGTCAATAATTATTTTACATTAATTACGCTGCTGACAATAAAGACTATCTTCCAATATGAGATACAAAATATATTTCTGAAAACGCTATGAATATAACTTTACATAGTGGCCGATCACAGAGTCCAGCTAGAAGTGCAAGCTATATTTTTTCTTTTTTTTAATTAACTAGAATGCATCCAAATTTTTAGGTTGGTCAACTACGGAGCCCAGTTGGTGCACTTTCTATTTTTTTTATTTTAAGTACCTGGTGTGTAATTGATCTGGCCCCAAAAACTTGACTAAACCAGAGCCTGTAAATACCAACGGCTCATACCCCGAGCCCACAGACTTTAAACACACTATCCCCTTACCCGCGAGCCCCAGCAAACCCCAATCCCATCAGTCCCAAGATCACAAACCCCAAGCCCACAAACCCTAAGTTTACAATTTCCTAACCGGAAAACCCTAAGCCCACCAGGGAAACAGATAGTTTTCGTCTCAGAAAGGGGGGGGGGGGTCGGATCCTTTTCACGGCTAATCGACTTTAGCGATGCTCTTCGGGATTAGTGGGAAACTTCGATACGTTTCGTCTCGAGCACGCTCAACGGATGTTTTTCATAAGGTGAGTGCGAATCGGAGTTTTTTTGGTGAACAACTACTCATTTCGCATTTCTAACCAGTTTCTTGATTTATTTTCTATATTATATTCATTTAAACATAAGTAAATAATGTTACAATTACACACCAGGCACTTAAAATAGAAAAAACGTCGATATGTAGACGGTCATGACTTTTTCTATACATTCCGGTTTTAGTTTAAATATCAACAGCCATGACTAGCCTAACATTTGGAAATTGCATTAGGGAGTTCATATTTTATTCTAAGTGACTATAACGCATTGTTAAATGAAAGAAAGTTAAAAATGAGCTAAATATTATTTTAATCAGTTTCCGTATTAACAATTATTTAGTCTAATATCGCAACGCGAAGAGTTCCTTTGATAGGTCTTCAGGTGGCTGACAGTGCAGTTCATCATTCCACAACTCCCGGCATTAGCCAAAATTCAGTCTCTGAATGATACATTTCCCGAGATGCCCAGATGTGCAACTACTTTCAGAGGAATAAATTTGAGACTGAAGATTCTCTTAAATTCTGATTGGGAGGCTAATGAAATTTGAGCTGCAGCAAAATGACACCAGGTTTTTCTGTGGAACTTATACGTTACTTACACAGCACAGTTGATTAATTAGGGGAGAGCATTTAGTTGTGAGACGGGTTTTGTTTTTAAGCTATAAATTGTTACTGGTTTAATCAAATCAAAAGTTCTATATACCGTTAAAAAGGTAATGAAAATATACAACTTTTATCTGAAGGAAATATATCATCGGATTTAAAAGAATTTAATGGAAATTCCTAATATCTGAAAGGATTCTTTGTGATTACAATATTTCAAGAGAATTTCAAAGTATTTCCTTGCAATAAGTGAAATTCAGAACAGATATCGTCTCATTTTAACTGATTTGAGGGTACTCTTTTGAAATCATATTAAAGTGATTTTAAAAGAGTTCATCAGATTAAATGGGTTTTCAACAAATATGAACACTACAATAAAAAAGAACAAAAGATTTTTAAAAAGGATCTGAAATTGTATAAATGCGTTTTATTGTTGAGAAGATTCAAAATTGACTTGTAAAATTAATTATATATTGTCAAATTTGTAATGCTCTTCCTACAGTTAAATTTTCAAAATCACAAATGAATTCACATTGTAGTTGATCCCATTGAAACGTTTTTCATCAAAAGTTTTAAACCATAAATGCTTTTGATTTTTTGCCAGCATACTAAAGTTCTTTGGATACAAAATTTACGTTCAAGGATTGTTTTTGGCTTTGGAATGTCAACAAATCCGATTTCTGAAAAAAGCAATTTGTCTAGGATTTTAAAAATTGAAATAAAAATAATATAACTAATAATGTTATTTTTTACAAAAAATATTATTTGTAATGACAAATTTATAACCCTACCAAAATTTATTTTGACCCTCTGTTTTGCAATTCTATATTATCTTGCTGTCGCTTATTAGCAATTAAAAAATTTAATTTAACTTTCATTAATGAAGGTTCAATTTTTGGTTTAAAATATCCTTGACAACTCTATTATTATCAGTGTTGAAATTAAACTACTATCTGATATTATTACGGTTTACAGAATTGTGATTTACGAACGTAATATTTGAAAATTCTTTAGAACTATGCTTTGGTGGCCTACTGGACAATTCGCAATTTCTTCTAAGGTCATTTCTTTAACCATGCCGCTTTCCATGTTTATTTTAGACCGCTTTGACCCTAAATAAACAGGCTTATATATTGCGCGAAAATATGTGCTTCTGCTCGCTGATTTTTCTAATATTGCACAGACGTCACCATTGGATGTTGATAATACAATTTGATCTTCGGTTGGCATAGGAAGAAGTTTTTGACGCTGGGCTCTCAATCGAATTGGTTTATCATGGGGGAAATTGTGTCTTCGAAGTTCAAATATCGGAGTCGAATGGTTGTGAGGAATAAGTCGAACAAATTTAAGTTCTTCAAATGTCAATCCAAGTACGTGAGAAATTGGTTTCTTCGCAGGAGGAGTACTCAACCTGGCACGACATGGTGTTTCGGCAGATGGTAGAGACCTAGTGGAAGAACCAGGCATTTTAAGAGAAAGAGTGGTATCTGGAGAATGTCGACCAGAAGAAGAATAAAAAGAGGGTGCAAAAGGAGGACCACCAGGATCAAGATCGCCATCAGACCTATACTTGGACTGCAAACTTAATTCTGCAACATGAAATAGAGGGGTACATTTTTTAAGTACGCAATCTTACGTTAGTATATCATGAGTTGTGAAATTGATTGTAATTGGCAATGGAGCTTTTAATAAAGTTGTCTGCTATTCGCCACATTTTTGTCCGGGGTACGGAAAATTCGAAAATACCATCTATTGTCGCTTATCTCTTACAGCTTACGGGGATATTTAAATAATGATTAACTCGGTCGGTGTAAAAATTTCTGCACCAGAGACAATGACCGACATAAGGTAAATGAAAGTGGTTAACATGTGTGCGTTGAGTGGCCATCGTAGGTATATCGCATGCACGCAACCTGATATCCGCTTTGACTGAGGCAGATTTAGAATTGAGATGGTTGGTATTTTACGCCCAGTTAAACTTTTCGATCGCGAAGCAAGCAATTTTTGACAGCTACAATCTGAGAGATAAATCAACCAATTTTGTGTTTTTAACTGTCATCTATTTGACCTTAAAATCCGTTTTTACATTTTGTCTATTTTTGCTACAATTATTATCCATAACTGGTTAAATTTAATGCCAGATTAAGCAAATCTGCAAATGCTTCAAGGAATTATAGGTTATGTTTCTATGTTTACCTTTCAGCTCTACTTTTATCATCATTGTTTTCAGGGGTTTTTTGAGAATCATCACACCAGGTGAGATCGAAAAATCATTGGTTTATTAAATCCTAAATATTTGACTAAAAAAAAAGAAAATTATCCACATATTTTAAGTGACAAAAAATTAAGGAACTGCACAAGTTCAACTCGGGTGGCCACTGAATGGGAAAACCGGGACTTATAGCTCAGATTTTTTACACCCAGAAATACCCTAAAGTTTAGAGGAAAACCGGGAGTTTTTCAGAATAATTTTTTACTTTTGTGGAAAATTTTATCTAAATTCCCCTAAAAAGACATCTTTCTTGGATAGTAAAATCGACTATTTTGATGATCACTCATCTATTTCGAACAGCTAATTCGATCTTTTAGATTAAAAATTCACATTTTAATTTGACAACTTTTGTGTTAAATTCCGCGCTCAGAATTAATCTCTTTTTTTTAATCATATTATCTTGTTGAAAATTATTCTATTTTCCTACAAGTCTAATTTTCTAGACAAAAAGTTAATGTTTACATAATTAAATTTTCGAAAAAAAAAGATTAATTTTCTTGTAGTTAAAAAAATTACTTTTTAAACAATATCAAAAAAAAAAAAAATTCTAAAAAATAGTTAAATTTTCAAAAAACAAATTATTTAAACTAAATTTATAAATCATTAACAAAAGAAACTTGATGTTCAACAAAGTAGTTCCACTTTCAATCAGAAAAGTTTAATGAAAAATTATTAAAATTCTTTGAAATTGCTTTAAATGATTGAAATTAATTGAAAATTCCTTGGAATATTTTGAAACATCATAAAATATTTAAAATGCTTTAAAATCTCTTAAGATTTTTGAAAGTTCTTGAAAATTCCTTGCAATTTTTAAAATACCCTTAAATATTTCAAATCCTTTAAAATCTTTATTAAATTACTGTAATCAATTGAAAATTCCTTGAAACTTTTTAAAATACTCTCAAATATTTAAAATTCTTTAAATTCTTTTGAAATCTCTTGAAAATTTCTTAAGCTGTCGAAAATTCCTTGAAATTAAAAAAAGCCTAAAACATTTGAAACCTTTTACAATCTCATATTGCATTATTTAAATAATTTGAAAATTCCTTGCAATCTATTAAAATATCCTAAAATGTATATTTAATATTTAAAAATCTCATATTAAAGCACCGTAATCAATTGACAATTCCTTTTTTTTAAGACTTTAAAAGTACCTCTTTAAAATTCTTTGAAATTCCTGTTAATTATAAAAATTAATAAAAATAACTTGGCATCTTTAAAAACTTCCTCAAATATTTAAAATCCTTTAAAATCTTTTCAAATCTTTTGCAAATTTTTAAAACTTGAAAATACCTTAAAATTTTAAAAATACCCTGAAATGTGCGAAACCTTTGGAATCTTTTAAAATTCGCTGAAATTTTTAAAATTATTCAAAATCTTTTGAAATACATAGAACGTTTTTTAAAGATTTGAAAACTACTTCGGAATTTTTAAAAATATCCGTTATATTTTTTTTACTCTTGGAAATTCTTTTAGATTATAAAAATAAATTGAAAATTCCTTGACATCTTTTTAAACATCCTCAAATATTTAAAATCCTTAAAAATCTTTTGAAGGCTCTTGAAATTTTTTAAAGCTTTAGATTGCAATTTAGAAAACCGACAAATTTTAAAACGTTAAATATTGAAATGTTAGTATTCAAGTCTTCAAAATTTGAAATGTAAACTTGAAAGTTTATTTACAAACAATTGGTAATCATTAATAAATTGAAAGCGTTTAAAATTCAAAAGTACGTTTAAAAAAAAGGCTTAAGACGATCTCAGGGTACCGCAGCCTGCCCGATCCCTCGGTGACCCTTTTTTATTGTTCAGCGCTGAACTCTGTCTTGAAGCTGGACGGCTCTCAAACGGCGGCTTCTGCATTATGTTACAGGGGACATTTAAATGGAATATAGTGCATGAACTCTGTTGCGCCCTACCATTGAGGTTGAGTCGGAGGCGCGCACAGTGGTAGGCAATGCACTTTTTTCGTTCAAAAATGTCCAGAGCCTTCAAGTTTGGTCGGATTTCGAATTTTTTGCTTTAAATTAAAGCTTATTATATTCTAAAAAGCTTAACGCTCCGAAATTTTGTTTCCTCTATTCTCTTATTAATAATTCTGTTATTAAGGTATGGAAAAACTGTAATTTTGTACATAACAATTTTAACGCTCTAATAACTGATCAGGTAAACTTTATATTGTCTTAAATGAATATTTAAAGGTCTCATGGAATATACATAATTTGTTTATTATTCCGATTATTTATTATAAACAAATTAGCACATAGTTTTAGTATCGGTAACCAAATTAATATCAGAATGACATTTAATTACAAAACTAATTGAAAAGTTGATACTAACTATTGTTATAAACAATTCTTGTGGCAAAATGTTAAAATTAAATGTTCTATCAATCTTCTGACTTTGTTTATCCAATTTCTTTATGCGAATTTAAATTGTTATATTTGATAAAATATTATTAAATATTTGTTATTTTAAGGAATAACTGAAAACATTCTGACGACTGAAGAAAATTATAATTTGAAAAAATCTTCAATTTTATATATTTTGCCACAAGAATTGTTTATAACAATGGTGCTGCGGTAAATTTCTTAATACTAGACAGTTACGAAAAAAATTTTATTTAAATTTTTGGCATAAAAAATTGATTTTTACTTTAAAAAAGGAATTTTCAACCAAAGAAAAGAATTTTTTTCCAATAGAGACAAATTATAAAAAAACTACAAACTATAAAGAAAAGTATGCAAATGGTTAAAAACTTCTCTAAATCATAAAAAAAGAAACCCGCGCGTTTAATTGATAATTAGACTCCATACGTTTTTAATTTCGTATAAATATATTTACTATAAATAGTATACAAATTTCTTTAACTTTTTTAGAATGGCTATTTTTCAAAATTCCAAAGTACTTTTCAATTCTTTAAAAAACGTTCTAGGTATTTCAAAAGATTTTGAAGAATTTAAGAAATTTAAGCTAATTTTAAAAGTTTCCAAAGGTTTCATACATTTCAGGGTATTTTTAAAATTTCAAGGAATTTTCAAGTTATGAAAAATTGCAAAAGATTTCAAAAGATTTTAAAGGATTTTAAATATTTCAGGAAGTTTTTAAAGATGTCAAGGAATTTTTAATTTATTCTTATAATTAACAGGAATTTCAAAGAATTTCAAAGAAGTACTTTTAAAGTCTTTAAAAAAAGGATTTTTCCATTTATTACGGTGATTTAATATGAGATTTTAGAAAATTTGATGTATTTTAGGATATTTTAATAGATTGCAAGGATTTTTCAAATTATTTAAATAATGTAATATGAGATTGTAAGAGGTTTAAAATATTTTAGTTTTTTTTTTAATTTCAAGGAATTTTCAAGAGCTTTGAAAATTTTCAAGAGATTTCAAAAGAATTTAAAGGATTTTAAATATTTGAGGCTGTTCAAAAAGATTGCAACAAATTTTCAATTTATTTTTATAATTTAAAGAAATTTCAAAGACAAGGTGTTTCAAAAGATTTGGAAGATTTTGGAATATTTGAGAGTATTTTAAGACGTTCCAAGGAATTTTCAATTGATAAGAGTAATTTATTATGAGATTTTAAAGGATTTGAAATATTTAAGGGTATTTTTAAAATTGCAAGGAATTTCCAAGAACTTTTAAATATTTTAAGAGAGTTTAAAGCAATTTAAATATTTTAGGATGTTTTAGAACATTCCAAGGAATTTTCAATTAATTTCAATCATTTAAAGCAATTACAAAGAATTTCAACGATTTTATAAAACTTTTTTGTTTGGTAGTGGAACTACTTTGTTAAAAATCTAGACTTTTTTATTAAAGATTCATCAATTTATTTGAAAAAATTTGTTTTCTGAAAATTTAACTATTTTGTAGAATTTTTTTTGTTATTGTTTAGAAAGTCATTTTTTAACTGCAAGAAAATTAATCTTTTTTTTCGAAAATGTAACTAGGATTAAAGATAAACTTTTTGTCTAGAAAATTAGAGTTGTAGGAGAATAAATTTCTTTTGTGCAAAGTTCACGTATTTGATGTAAAATGCCTTTTTTAGTATACAATTCAGCTTTTTGGATGAAAATTTAACTTATTGTTTAAAAATTTAACTGTCTTGTGGAACATTATTCCATTTTTAACAGAAGGTTTTATCTTTTGAATTGAAAAATCGATTTTTATTTTGAAAATTTTTACTATCAAATTCTGAGTTAAGAATTAATCTCTTTTGTCTAAAAATTCAAATACTTTGTTGAATTTTTAAACAAAAGAGATTAATTTTGAACACGGACTTTAATAGTAAAAATTTTCAAATTAAAAATCGAATTTTTAATTCAAAAGATGAAAGTTTCTGTCGAAAACAGAATAATTTTCAACAAAATAATATGATTAAAAAAAAGAGATCAATTCTGAGCGCGGAATTTAATAGAAAAATTGTGAAATTAAAATGGGAATTTTTAATCTAAAAGATTAAACTAGCTGTTCGAAATAGACGAGTGTTCATCAAAATAGTTGATTTTACTGCCCAAAAAAGATGACTTTCTACGTAACTTTAGATAAAATCTTTCATAAAAGTAAAAAATAATTCTGAAAAATTCCCGGTTTTCCTTTAAACTTTAGGGCACTTCTTGGTGTTTAAAAATCTGGGCTATAAGTCACGGTTTTCCCAGTCAGTGGTCACCCGACTTGAACTTGTGCCGTTCTTTAATTTTTTCACTTAAAATATGTGGCTGATTTTCTTTTTTTTTTTTGAGTCAAATATTTAAGATTTGATAATCCAATGATTTTTCGATCGCACCTGGTGTGATGATTCTGAAAAAAACCCTGAAAACAATGATGATGAGAGTAGAGCTGAAGCGTAAACATAGAAACATAACCTATAATTACTTGAAGCATTTGCAGATTTTCTTAATCTGGCATTATATTTAACCAGCTATGGATAATAATAGTAGCAAAAATAGACAAAATATACAAACGGATTACAAGGTCAAATAGTGGACAATTAAAAACACAAAATTGGTTGATTTATCTCTCAGATTTTAGCTGTCAAAAATTGCTTGTTTCGCGATCGAACAGTTTAACTGGGCGTAAAATACGACATCACGGGTATACGGGCGAGTAGGGAGCGCCATGTTTCTATCAACTGATATTTCTAATGCATTGTGACTCTATTTCTCTCTGGTGGTATACAACGCTTATGCACAGATTCCGGTTTTTTTATTTCATGAAAAGATTGCGCATCAGAATGATCTAATTCTTAAGATCAACTGCCTATCTTCAATTTTCAAGACTGGCAACTGCTGAGTGTTCACAACATTCTTGTATGCCAAATCAAAGTCATGACTGCTTTTAGAAAGAAAAAAATTAATTTCCAGAGTAGAATATTCGGTTTTGTTTGTTTTTTAGTATTACACTGGAACTTGCAGTTACCACCAGATTCAGAGATGACTTCAGTGATTTCCAATAGGAAATCCAGAGCGTCCAAGCGTAAACATGCAGTGCCATGTGAAACATTTTCAATTAAAATATTGTAATATTTTACCGCACAATGCCCCTTCTACGCTACTCTGCTGGTGTTTCACACTTGGTGCTCGGGCTTCACTCTCAGTCCGAATTTGCAGCGGCAACAGATCTCGGAATCTGTATATCCGGACTGATCCAATTAAAATTCTAGTGTAATTTTTTAAACTGAATATTTAACTCATTATTCAAATATAATGTGTATACTAAGAGTTAAAGATTCATAATTTTAGTTAAAAATCATCTCTTTGGTCGAAAACCGTAATACTTTTGGTAAAAAATTAATTATTCAATAATGAAAAATTATTTTCAAATTAATTTTTTTGGGGTTCTTAGTTGAAGGCAACTGAGATAAGGTTTATCAAACGCGCTGGTGCGTTTTTAGTAGTAGGCACCTGGGTAAGTGTTCGTTTATTTTGCCAGGGTGGTTTTTTTGGGGTTGCTGAAAGTCATGACAATGAGATTATCACTAGATTCTCTAAAATTTTCAGACTGTTTTACATGCAGAAACCTTGAAATTGTTTCGATAAAAGTTCAAGTGTGAATTTTTGGAGGTTTCTTTAACATTATATAGGGGCGAAACCTAATCTGGCGTTTTGTGAAAGTGACTTGTGTAACTAGTCAAAAATTAAGAAGTTCTACAGATTTTTTACACTAAGATACTTTAGAGGCTCAATTTAAAATTCCCGGGGTGGTTTTTGGGGATTGCTAATTTTGGATTTGGCCAAGCCGACTCCATATCTTCCTGTCCTTATGTTCAATGTGTTTGCCACATCTGAGGATAGAAGTTTCTTGCACATACTTGCACAAATTAAGTGAAAGCAATTTAGTTAATGCAAACATGATTTCGGATAGTGGCCAGGCTGGTTAAATTTAGGGATTATAAAAGGAACTTATACGTGTCCAGACGAAATGACTGATAATAAAACAGTCCACCTTCCCAATAGTGCTGCGATCAGGCTTGTAGGCGAAGAACTTTACACGGAAAGGGTTGGCCCACTACTGTCGCGCTCTCAAATACTGACATTAGGGCTCTTTATCAAATTGTCTATTTGCGTCTGAATTTTGAGACCGCACGGTTAAATATTTTTGTTTAATTTGTTGCATTCCTTCATTTAAATAACCATGTCTCGAAGTAAGCAGAAGCGGGTTTTCGATCAAATGTTTATATTTTGTGTATCAATAAAAAGAAGAAAACAATTGAGAAAAATAGCGGTGACACTCAGTGTTAGCTGTATATGCATGTCTACAGCTAGCCTGTTCACCCTCGTCAAAATCCAGTCGGCAGACTTCCCGGAGGGATTTTTTAGAATTTTTTCCACATACATGATCTTTATTTGATATGTAGAGTGTTTCCAAGTATTTTTTGCGCAGATCTAACTTTTGTTATTAGTTTATTGTTTATTATTATAAATTAAGTTATTTTATGCAAAATATTTAGTATTTTGTAAAATAGACTTAATTTGGTCAACAAATTTTCCCCGCGCATCGTAAAAAAAGTTATTTTCTGCAATTGGTGATACAGACAATGAATGGTAAAAGTGCTTTTTTTGTTTTGCGATTTTTAGTAATTGAGTGCCCGTTTCCTAATTTTGAGGCCGTGCGATTGAATATTTTTTGTCGAATATCTTACATACGCATCTCCATAATTATATTTCGGAGCAAGCAGAGCCATTTTTTCAATAATGCGTAGTTTTAGCTGCCTATGCATTTTCGCCGCGTATGATAACGGACAGCTATCATTGAGTGTCACTGCTATTGTTCTCAATTTTGATTTAAAAAAAAATTAACATTAAATCGAAAAACCAGCTCTGCTTGCTTCTAGATATGGTTCTTTAGATGAGGCATGCAAAAAATGTTACAAAATATTCAATTGTGCGGTCTCACAATTCAGATGGGATTGCCATTCTGCTAAAGGCCTTAATGTCTTGTTCCGGAGTAAAACTGATAATTCATATAAAAAATCGTCCACAAACTACGTTACTACCGTTGGTGATCAGACGAGGGTGGGGGGGGGGGGGTACAAATCACTATAACGTTATTCATATATTAACCTTCTAGAATTTACAGAAATTTCTTTTTCTTAAAGTACATAGGGTAACGTCTTTCGTACGTTTCCAGATAATGAATAATGTTTTTAGTACAAAATTAATCTTTTTATCTACAAATTTATGTTTCTAGTTGAAAATTGAACTTTTTGGTTGAGAACTTTCGAGTTTTAATAAAAATTCGACTTTTTGTCGTAGTAAATGAATTTTTTGGTATAAAAGATCATCCTTTTTTAGTGGAAACTTCATTTGAATTTAGTTAAAAATTCTTTTTTTCGGTTAAAAGTTGATTTGAATACTTTCATGATAAATAGGGAAGTATGTTACATTGTAGATGACGACTTAAATATTTTTAATAAAAATTCAATATCTATTATAATAAGGGTTGCTGACGAATTAGGAATGAAGCGCGTATCCAATGGTATAAGAAAAAGCCGCAAACCATGGTTCGGCAGAGAATGCAAAGAGGCTAAAATCTTGTTCTTGCTGTTCTAGAGGTCTACAAAAGAGACATGTTACCTGAATGCACGCGATCATTATATCAAAGTCTGAAAACAGAATATAAAAAATTGTTTAAATTGAAAAAGATAACCTTTCAAAACCGAACAGTAGAATTACTGGCAAATGCTCGTCGCTTTTTGATTTCTGGAGCATTATTAACGGTTTTCGATGAAAACCCCTTTACAAGAATAATATTAGTATAGAAAATTGGTTTACACATCTTAAGAAAATGTACCACATTATCATAATGGATGTGCCTCGAGTTCCAAACATTTCCAATTTAATTCTTGACTCCCACATAACCGCGTTAGGAATTAAGAAGAGCATAGCAAAATGTGAAGAAGGAAAGACCTCTGGTATCGATCTTGTCAATTACAGTTTTTACGAAAGGTTTCCTGAAAATTGACTACCGTATCTTCAGATTTTATTTAATAGAATCATGACCACTGAAATAATGCCTAGCTCTTGGGGTCAACTAACAATGTCCATGTTGTTTAAGAAAGGAGACATACTCGGCTGACTAAATGGGTGACAGATGCAAATTTAATTGCAGAATCTCAGTCGGGATTCAGAAAATGGAGGAGTTTCTCAGACAAAGTACTTACCCTTATTTCTCTAATACAGATTTGTCTTAGCTATCCCAATAGTTCAGCCTATGTTGCTTTAATAGACTTTTAAGTTGCGTTTGATTCTGTTTGTCATGGAATGTTGTAGCAGAGACTGAATGAGCTGGACATAAGAACAAAGATGATTAACATAATACGAAAATTTTATGAATCTTCATCTGTCTGCATAAAATCCGGTGGGGATACGACATCTTCAGTCAAGGTCACACGAGGAGTCATGCAGGAAGAGGTTTTTAGTTCTCTTCAATTAATACTTTTCATCAGTTATTTAAGCGATTTTCTCTTAAATCAAGGATGCAGAGGCATTTTCATCAATAGAAAAACAGAAGTGCAAACACTTAATTATGCAGATGACATCTTACTTCTCGCTGATACTCCAATAGAACTTAGTGAAAAACTAGAAGCTTTGCTATTGTAGTGCGCGCAAGAAAGGCTAACCGGAAATGTGACCAAAACTAAAACCATGATCTTTTAAAAAAATTCTCAGAAGAAATCGAAATTCAAGTATTTTAAGTTTGGAGAAGGCAGAATTAAAGTTGTCAAGGAATTTACATATCTGGGTCTCCCGATAACTAGCTCTGTATCATTTACCGCCGCCGCAAAAAAATTCGTAAGTTCTGCAAACGTGGTTGTTGGGGCGACAATTAAAACAATTTATGTTAAGACAGCAGACTCTTGGTCGACTTATGATAAATTTTATCAAAGCCTTTGCCTAAGTACGCTGTTGTATGGATCGCAGATCTGGAGCGTCGGTCACCTGAACTAAATTGAGAGAGTCCGATTATCGTTTTTAAATCAATTATTACTTCTTCCCAGCAATACTCCCAACTACGCTGTTCGACTGTAGGTGTAAGGGTTGCCCCTGTCTCACCGGGTCTTCTGTTCGATATTGTCTTGTCTAAATAAAATTTATCGCATGGAAAGTTCTCGATACCCAAGACAATGTCTTGAGAGACTTACGGTTTTGTCTCAACGAAATCAATCAGACATTAAATATAATTCGGATTTACAAATTAAAACTTTTTTGAAGATTGTGGAATGGTCAATACGTGGAACTCTCTGTCGCCTGATGTTCTTGGGACTGACGCAAACGATCTTTGGGAAAATTATACGCTCTTTTTACATAACCGCGACCTGCAAAGCTGTGGGAATACAAGGAGTCTTCAACTCTATTTGAGTATTGCGCTGCAACATGGAATGCAGTCTTACCTACTACATCGTTTGCCCATATAGGTCAAACGTATTTTCGCTCAGTTCAGACTACTTAAAAGACATGTACCAAAAATATAGACAAAAAAGCAGAGTCTTGATATTACCCTGGGTTCCGAAATGTGTGCATTTCGCAAACTAGGGTTTGACGACTCCTTACATATTCTCGCCATCTGTTCGCCTTATAATCACATTCGCAGTAAATACTTTTGAATTAATGACAGTGAAGACCCCAGCAATGTATGGTTAACAATCTTGTCGGCTAACGATTCTAACACCATTAAAAAATTTGAACAAATGCTTAATGAAATTTTACAATTGCGTGCGCATATCTTTTATACCAGATGTACCTCTTAGAAGTTACGTCCCACATATAATCGACATACTGTCTTAATTTGTATTAACGTACAGCTTATACACATATTGCTGCATTACAAATGTTTTTATTAATTTACTTTTGGATCTCTTTACTTTCGGTCCTCAACAAGTGTTTTGATTTATTTATTTTTATGTGCAACTTTTACGAAATTTGAAACTGTGCGTTCAATAAATCTATTACTAACTACAATTGAACTACTTACTTAAAAACAAAAAACAAAATCTTTCTTTCCTAAACATTTAACTTTTTGGTAGAGAATTTTGAAATTTTATTAAAAATTCGTTTTTGGTAATAACTCAATATTTTTGTTTCAAAATTCATCTTTTTTAGTTGAAAATTAAATTTTTTGTAGAAAAAAATCAGTTTTTTTAAAATTCATCTTTTTTTTGTTAAAATTTATTTAAAAAGTTTTAGAGTAGCACAAATTTTTTAAAAATGTTTTTCCTCGTTGATCATTTAAAATTTTAGTAAAAAATTCATACCTTTGATTAACTGTTGCATTAAATTTCATCAGACACATTTTAAAACTTACTCTAAAAATTACTTTTTTATTTAAATTGTTGATTTATTACCGAAGTTTATAATTCACAACATGGTCACTTACACAATATATAGATATTAGCAACTTGAATCACGTTTTGTGTAGTGTGTGGGGGAGGTGAAGGAGGGGGGTCAGATTAAATAAACGGTTGTCAACGAGGGGATAAAAAATGGCCAAAAATTGGTAACATAGTTTATGGAGAATCTCTAACCTTCGCGCGGCATTATTGAGAAAGTCGGATACGAACTTTGGATGAGAGGGGGACAGCGGAGAAGTGGTTTAAGAGCTCAAGTTCAGATTATAATTAAAGGATCTATTAAGAGCGACATTATTAAAAAGGTGGACTGTAATTTATTAATGATCAATTTTAAGTAGAAAATAGCAGACATTTACTTAAAATGTTAAATATATTATATTATTGTATTCACCAATAGAATTGAGGATCACGTTCAAGACAAACACTAGAGTCCAGCAAATCTTCATATTTACTAAGAAAAGACTGGTTATTGTATTAATGAGGAATTTTATTTATAATGTAACTAATGACTATTTCATAGTTTCATTGGCTCATTTAACCAACACTGTAGTTGCTATCTCTTAGGTTAAAGGCGTAATGTTCTCCTGCTTTGATATTTGCATTTCACAATACTAATCTCAACGATAACTGATTAAAACTGATATCGCTGTTTATATAGTCGTGAGAGTTTTATTAAAAGCTCGTTTTTAAGCGTCAAATTTATATTGTGGATACTATTTTGATTAATTTAAAGTTTTTTAAAAAAATATTATAAATTCTACAAAACATGGTGCAGCATCTATGGCAAATTATTATCATCATTAATATAAATATTAGATTTACATGTATTTAAAGAGCTAATCATTCGACTTTTGAACATATACATCTCTTAGAAATAGGCTGAAAATTACACTGATATGATTCATTTAAGGTTTTTCTAAGCATGCACTCCAGAAGTTGGCTTTCGAGCTCGTACAAATTTGGAAAGCCCTTTCTTAACAGTACCGCTCAGGCAGTAATGCCTTATTCAAAAGTAAAAGTGTAAATTTGTATAATCTTCACGCGGCATCATTAAGATAGTCTGATACGAATTTCAGGCGAGTAGTAGAAAGCGTAGGAGTAAGGGAAGAGCCTGAGCTCGGATTAGGATTAATGGCACTATTAGGGAGGTGGACTGTATCTGGAAGGCTAATTTAGGATTAAAATATTTCGAAATAATTTCATAGAATTTCCATGCAATTGAAGAAATTTGAGAAAGATTTTTTTCAAATTCAAATTATTTCATGGTACTTTAATGAAATACCATTAAAAGTATTTTAAAATATTTCAAAAGATTAAATAGGATTTCACAAAATATCAATGATTTCACTGGAAGTCACGATATTTCATTAGATTTGAAAAAACTGCATAGTTTTTCAAGAATTTCAAGGGACATAATGTAATTTATTGCGATTTCGTGGAAAGTGCAGGTAAGCACATTTTCTAAGATTAGGCAGGAAAAAGGCCCTTATGGTCGATATGGAGTTAAGTAAAAGGTTATCTAGCCGCATAAATTACCGGAATTTCAGTCCCAGAATAAACCCATTTAGTTAAAACGTAAATCACCAAGGCAAAAACGTCTCACAAATTTGGCAATATTTAAAAAAATGTCTTTAAAATTGTGCAAATAAATGTACAATATATCTGAACAAAATTATGTAATTTTAAAAGGTAGACTAAAAAACATTATCTGCCTTGAAAACTGGCATAGTTGAACAAAATTATTTTAACTTTAAAGTCAAAAATATTTAAAATAAATTAAAAGTCCAAAGGAACTTACAGTTGCATGCATTTCTTAAAAAAAATATGCAAGTGCCGAAACATATTTAAAAACAATACATTCGTCAAAAATGAAATTAAAAAAAACTTTTCGTTTTCATATTCTGCGCAATTATATAAATAACAAGATAATTTTAATCATTTAAAGCTCAAAATATAGTTTTTAAACTAAAAAGATTAAAAAATGGGCAAGTAAAAAATATTAAATTAAATAAAAAAATGTTGTGAATACTAATGAGATAAACTCCCAAGTTTTGGCGATGTCATATTAGAAGTGATATTATTGCAGAAAGTTTAAAATATATTTCATGAATTTAAAATAAATATATTAGCAAGCAAAATGACAGTGTGATGAGAATTTATTCGGTAAATCCATGTAGAAAATTATCGGAGCAGACTTGTGTCCAGTTAGGCAAATATCTAGCACGTCTTACCTAGATGTTATTTGAGGGCCCTAATCGAGTGCTGGCTAGCCCATCAGGATCTAATAATTTTTTAGTATCAAGCTCGAATATTTTTTTTAAGATTTCCAAACAATCCAGGGTGTTTAAAAGCATCAATATTACAAATGAACCTTGAAAAAAAAATTTGTATGCATCATGTAGTCAATACTTTTGAACCCTACGTGCGTGCTGGCTACCCTTAGCTGATTTTTGAATGATTCCTAAAAATTTTGCACTGTTATAAAAATGAGATGATTCGGGGTCTCAAAGATAAAAGTTTTCGCTTGAAGTACCAAAACGGATTTGCATTCATACATGTGATTTACAAATGTAATATTCTAAAATTCCTTGCGACTTTACTTCGCTAGCCTATTGAACAACTCTTAATTTCTCCTGTGGTCAATTCTGTAACCTGGATCAATTTTGTTTCAGAGCATTTGGCTCCAATGATCATTTCACATTTGTGATCATAATGATCTGTCCATTCGGATCAATTTAATCTTATTTAGTGGTTCATTGGTCAGACTATACAAAATTCACGTCAGTTCTTGGTGCCTGTGTCATAACGACATAACCTAAAAGTTGTATCAAACCGCAAGCAAGTCACAATCACACTTAACAGGTGATATTTTCTACTATCAGATTCCGTTATTTTTCAACTTTTCCAGTACACTGGACGATTAGAAACCATGAAAAGCTTGCATATGAGCTTAAGTAATCTGAGAACGTAAGGCATTTTGGTTTGACTTCGTACATGATCCCGAATCAGTTCATTATGATTTCAAAAGTAGATCATTTAATCCGACCGATCAAAATGATCTTGAATTCCCTATCATTTTTGTTGCATATTAAAATGATATTGATTTCGTTATCATTTGGAACACTTTTTTTTACTGCGCAAAAAGGGTTTATATATTCCACGAAAAATCTGAGTTCTGTTTGCTAATTTATCCCAAATTGTGTAGAGGTCACCACTGGATGATATTAATACAATTTGTTTTTCAGTTGGCATGGGCAGTAGTTCTCGATTCTGGGCTCTCAATCGAATTAGTTTATTAGCAGGAAAACCCTATCTTCGAAGTTCAAATATCTGGATCAAGTTCTTTGAGAAATAAGACGAACATATTCAAGTTCTTCAGCTTATTATCCAAATACTTTAAAGCAACTTGGCTTTGCGGGAGGAGACTTGAACCTGGCACAAACAGAAGGTTCAGCAGATGGTGGACACCTTAGTTAGTTTTCACCTCAGTTGTAAATTCTTTTAGTTCAGCAGAAATTTCTTAAACAGAAAATCACAAAAGTCGCCTTCAAAAACCTGCATGTTATTCTTCCAACTCAATAATAATATTCGGCAATATCCAAGAACTACCGATAGTGTATTTAGAAGATCACCTGTGTGATTATTTACAAATTGAAATTTTTGGTATTCTTAGATAAAGGTACCTAAGATAGGTTTTGTTAAATGCGGTAGGTATGGTTTCTTGAGTTCGTTGTTTAATAATTTGAAATGGAGATATCTACTTAGTGTATGGGAAATGTGAATTATATGATTATTTTCTATTTTAAAACATTTCAGAATTTTCAGTTAAAAGCAACTTCGATAGGGATCGTTAATGGTCCCAGAGACAGGTTTTTGATTGTTGAATAATATCTTGGGCCATTGAGACAGTATGACTGTGTAATATAATAGGGTGGAAAATACTGCCCAAAATTTTTTGAAAGTAACTTGTCTGAGTAATGAATTTTTGAAATATAACGGCTAATTTACAGAGCGACGTTTTGGAATTGAATCGTGAGAAGTGCTAAGGTTGCATTTTTTAGGTAGTGGAATATTTTTATTTGATGCCAAAGAAAACCTTGAGTTAGGGAGTTTGAGGAACTTATACGTTACCTACACATCACAGTTTGAGAAATCTCCAACTGTGCAAGTTGAAAGTTAGGCGCCCACAGTTGGACACGTTTAAATTTGCGGCGTGGTTTTAATTAAAATTAAAGATATATTACATTAAGGTAAATGTCCCATTTTGGGCAACTGACCCAGTTTGTGCGAATGCTCACATACAGTAGGTAAAGTTGTGGTAATCTCAAAGCATACGACACTAGTAATAGCTTATTCACATTCTAGAATTGATTTAAGATATTTTTGATATAGGATTTATAGTCTTTTTCTTACGTATTCGTGTTCTTTAAACGTTATATAGTAACGCGTGTCGCCATCTGTGGCAGATCGAGCATAATAATACTCTCGGCTTGTCAGTTCGCAAGTTGACAGGCTGCATAGTTTTTCGTTTCAACAGTGCTGCAAAATTTGTGTGGCGCGAATGTTTTGGTTGAAAAGTAAGTATTAATCCTAAGAGCAAATTGGGACATTTGATTCGTCCAAACTAGATCAGAGGAAAAATTCATTCGCCCAAATAGGTTCATCGGTAAATTTTACCAATAGAATTGAGGATGACGGTCAAGAAGTCTAGACAAGCCTCATTTTTTCTAATAAAAGAAAAAACTGATTATTTTAATAATAAGGAGTTTTATTAAGAATATAACTAATGAATATTCTAACATTTTATTCATTTATATTATCTAAACTATATTCACTATCTTTATGATTTAAGGCTTCAAGATTGTCCTGCTGATATATTTACATTTCATGAAAATATTTTGAATGAAAACTGATTATAACTGGTTTTGCTGTTTATCTAGTTTATACCATGGCTATTATAACAACCCATTTGAAGCATTGAAAAACTAGTAAAAATGCTTAAAACTTTGTTATCATTCTTGAAATTTGATGGAAAATGTTACAATAATAATCTTTTCGTGATATCAAAAATGCTGTAAAAAGTGTCAGAAATGTAAAAAATAGTTTAATTCATTTTTAAACTATGGAAATAAACTTCAAAGTTTATTTATTATGTTATAATTTAGTCGAAAAATGACTAAAATTCTAGTAAATTATTTCCATATTTTCTCGTTTCTTCACTTAGGTAGTTGTCACGCGACAATAACATTCAAAAGTTTACGCTCAGATAGATGCAAGAAATGAGAAGTTTTCTCCTAACCATTAGTGCCACATTGGTGGCATAACTACCTTAAATGCGAACTAAACTAGTAGAGCTTAATAAGAAAATAAAACTATTTTTTGTTATGAAAGTTCGTTATTTGCGATTAAAAAGTCTCATTTAAAATCTTTGGTTGAATATTCATTTTTTGAATTTATAATGTTATCATTTAATTTTAAATTTAATTATTTTGTTGGAAATTAAATAAATTCTGAAAGGTGAAGTAAACGTCAAAATATTAGGGCGTTCGCGATACAAAGCACGGTCCTGTGCTTCATCAAACTTCATCCAACAACAATTTTCCTTTTTTCACCACCATCAATAGGGCTCCCACTCCGAAATTAGTCCAAGGCCATTTAAAGGCAACACCCGACACTTGACTGAAAGTGAGAGTTGGGTGTATTTTGCCTCTCATGTCTAGTTATAGGCAAAGAATGCACAATATTTTAATCGCAAATGCTCAAATTGTTGTCCATTCACATCACATCTTCACAGTGAGCCAGCTGGTAATAGAAACCATTGACAGCATTTTAGAAAACAGAAAATAGTTACGAGGTGTTAAGTCAGCTAATCTATCTGTCCATTGAATTGTGACTCTACGTCCTATACACAGATAAACAAACACTGTTTCTAAGTAAACGCGAAAGTCGAGTCCGTAGTGTATGTATATTTTTTGAATATTATCTTTAAAAAGAAATTTAAAATCGCTACTGTTTTCCTGAAATGTGTTATACGCAGCTTAGGCCTAAAATTATGAGGAAATCAATGTAATATTATAAACTAAAATTATTTTAATAAGTCAGTATCAACGTCAGTAAAGCCATGATAACGATTTAATTTATTCTTTCCAACTCTTGTTTTCGAAAGATCTGTGCAATGGATTTCGCCTCCGCTTCTTGCCAGCCATTTTTTTCTAGGTTTTGAGTAATCCCGATACCAATTTTTCGTAGTTGTCACTCTTGTGATTGCCTATGAAATTCTCTACCACATTCTTGAAGCTCAGCCATGCGTTTCCTTCCTTGACATTCATTGTGGCAATGAACGTTTTATCTCTCAACATCTGAAAAATTTGAGGTCCATCAAGGACTCCTTCTTCGTATTTCGCGTTGGATAAAGCTGGGAATCGTTTGCATAAATAAGGAAAACATTTTCCTTCCTTATCCCAGGCTTTTACGAACTGTTTCATCAAACCGAGTTTGACGTGCAACGAAGAAAGTCGAATTTCAGCCGGCTCAACCAAAGGTTTCTTCATAACATTTTTTGATCCTGTTTCTATACGTTCTCCAGCTGGCCAATCTTTTCTAACGTAATGATTCTTGCGATCCCTGCTATCCCAAAAGCAAAAAAAGCTTGGGAATTTCATAAAACCGGATTGCTGACCTAGAATCATTGTCAAGATCTTGAGAACGCCGCAAATCTGCAATTTGTTTTCTTTGTTTGTTTTCTTCGTTTTGAAAAATCTATAAACATTCTCCACTCCACAGGTTTGTATACATCTTTTTTTAATTCATTCAAGAGACTATGAACATTGTGACAGTATACTGAGTCGTCTTCGTCTGTAAAGTATTTTCGGGATGACTCATCCCCATTCCAATAAAATTAAACCTTTGTTCCTTTCAATAGCATATTTCTTCTTTCAGTCTTGAAGCTAGCAATTCAGTCCCATCATTCGGCAGCTCCAATTCTCCGATCAAATCATTCTGTTTTTCTTGATTAAATGGGCGCGGTGTATATCTTTCTCCTTGTTTAGACCATATGGTTCCCGACCAGTACCATCGGTAATCTTGCTGATCTCTTCCTTGATACCTTCATCAATTTCTTTGGTCACGGTGGACACGATTAGATAATAAATTTTTTGCAATTCACTAGAGTTGAACTCTACTGTGTCAGTCAAACAAAAATAACAATCGTCTTAGCTCTTCGGCTCCCGCCAAACAGTTCATGTAACAAACTGCATTTTCGCAGCATGTTCATTATGTCGGTTATACATTGATCCGCAAACATAAAGGATTATTTTAGGCAACCAAACATAGTTTCCCTGGATCACCTCACACCCAAAGTAGTGTTCATATATTTAACGCAGGTTGTGAATAAAGTCTTCAAATTTTTTCTGCATCATAAAATCACCGCATAGGTAGCAGTACATATCACCGTTTCGTGTACATTTATTAGCCTAGGGCTGATATCCTCCATACCTGTCTAGGACAAAGCATGGGGGATTTTCGACTATGACGAGGACAACGCCAAACATTCGTCGTATGAACTAAGGCATTATCCTCACATCCTAACGTCCACCTACAGAGCAGCGCGCCTTCGCTGGTTTCGACACCTCAGAGAATTGGAGAGTGGATAATTTCACGCATCTTTCTTAGAAATAGTGTCAGCATCTTCAGTGTTCTTTAAAGTAACAGGATTTCAAATTCCAGGAAAAAATGGTAGACCTTTTTACTATTGCAATCGTAAATAGTGTTTTTTTGTGGGTATCTGTTATTAATGAACTGTTCCGGGTATATAGGGTTATTAAAAAGTACCAAACATTAAAAATAAACCTTGAAAAAATTAATATTTTTTCTCAACATGTTGAAAATTGTTTCGAAACCTAGTCACGGTATTGAGGTCAGAAATTTCGGCTTCGTGAAGATCAACATTTTTTAATTTGAACCAAAACTGAGCTGCATTCAAAGTGGAATTCATTTAAATTTGAACCTTGAAAATTTCATTAGAAAATTGTTTTAATTAATTAATTTTTTAATCATATGCTCCGTCATTGACACGTATAAAGTATATAGTTTTAAAGAACTTCAAATTCTTGAATTTATAGAAAACTTTATTTTTTCAGACAACTGCATTCATTACGATATACAGAATTGTGATCTACAAATGTACTATCTTAAAATTCTTTGCGACTCTGCCTGTTTGGCCTACTGGACAAATCGCAATTTCTTTTGTGGTCAATTCTTCAACCATTCCGCTGTTCATGTTTATTTTCGCTCGTTTTGACCCTAAAAAAATAGGTTTATATATTGCACGAAAATTCATGTTTCCGTTTGTTAGTTTTTCCACTATTGCATATACGTCACCAGTGGGTGATGTTATTACAATTTGTTCTTCAGGTGGCAAGGGAAAGAGGGCTTGCATTCGGTCTCTCAATCGAATTGGTTTATCTGAAGGGAAAACATATCTTCGAAATTCAAATACTTGGTTCGAATCATGGTAGGGAATAAGACGAACATATTCAAGTTCTTCAAGTTGAAATCCAAGGACGTGAGTAAAAGTCAGTCGAGATGGAGGAGACCTGGACCTGGTACGAAGAGAAGATTCGGCAGGTACTGGAGACCTGGCAGAAGAATGAGTTCTAGCAGGAGGCTGATACTTATCAGGAGATTGTCTTTCAGGAGAAGAAGAAGAAGGTGGTCCGCGACGATAAACACGAGGGATAGGCTCGCCATTAGGCAAGCAATCGAACTCTGAACTTAATTCTGAAACAAGAAAAAGACTTTTAAAGAAAAGATTTTTAAAGAAAAAAAAATCAAATAAAACAATGATTTTATTGATTTTTTTATAAATCGTGGGCCAGGCGCTAGTACACTAGTCTTTACTACGCATATGTTTTCAATAAAATGCGGGGATTTTGAAAATGATTATTTATACTCTCTTCTTTTTTTTAAATCGTTCCTTTAAAAAATCATAAGGCGAAAGTTAATGCGATACTTTAAGAGTAGTAATTGTTTAGGGTTGAATGACCTTCAAGAGACTTGCAAAGTCACACCTGGCCTTTGACCTGAGTACAAATGTAAATGTAAAATTCCCCAATCTTTTTATTGCCGATGCTAAAAAAGTTGCTGCGATTTCAAAACACAATTTTGACCCTGAAATAATCTTGAAGGTCAAATTCAAGGTCAATTTCAAGGTTACCATTAGATTGCTCGTTGAAAGTTACTCCAAGAATGTCCTTGACCTGAGGAAATAAAGAGCCGTCCCGTTAACCGAGGCCGGGCCTTGCTTAACTTTGAATAACCTTCAGCAGACCGGCAAACTCACACCTGACCTATGACTTGAGTACATATTTAAACGTAAAACTCCCCAATCTTCAAGTTACTGATGTCAAAAATAGAGGGCCCCATTTAAAAGCACCATGTTGACCTTGAAATGACCTTGATATTCAAGTGCAAGGTCTACTACTTCTGTTCAAGATTCATAATTTTAGTTGAAAATTCATCTGTTTGGTCGAAATCCGAAAGATTTTTGTTAAACAATTCATCCTTTTATGATTATAAATTGTATTATTCGGTTAAGATTTTAAATATAATCATTTATAATATAGTCATTCTGTTTGGTGCAAGATTGAACTGTTTTGTTGAGAATTTGATACTTTGAATTAAAAATGCCAGAAGCTCCGTTCGTACGAAGTAAAACTTGAAGTTGTTCACTACACAAAGTTGAAAAATGCCTGGATTTTTCTTCTGCGGTATTTTTGATATAATATTATTATTATTAAAATCATTTTATGTTTATTTGAATACTATTTAAATACGCAGTAAATGCCAGTTGATTAATTTTAACCTGAAAATTTATAAAAATCATATGCAAATATTTTATTCAGATTCCGGAATTTTTATTTGATCAGAAAATTGCACATCAAAAATATATAATTATTAAAATCAACTGCTTGTCCTGAAATTTCTTAGGTAGCAATCAAGGAATGACAATAGAAATTTGTATGCCACATCGAAGTGATGCCCGTCCAAATTCACAATTGATATAGAAAAATTGGCATTTTTTCATAACCTCAAATTCCAGATTTTTTATAACATTGCATGTAAATTTTAGAATGTTGTAAGCCTCAAAAAAGTGGAACTAGGAACAAAGTCAATCTATAAAAATACCTTTCAAAATGAACAAATTAATTTATAGCGTTGAATTTTTTTTCAGTAGAAAATTAAATTTTTAAACTAAAAATTGAACTATTCCAGTTTTGATTATTTTCCCTCTTAATTGAAGAATATTTTTTGGTAAAACAGTCAACACCTTTGTTGAAAAATGATCAGTTTGGTTTGAAAATGTAGCCTTTTCGGTAGAAATTTTTATTCTTTTGATGTTTAAAATTGTACTTTATGATTACAAATTTATTTGTTTTGCTAAAAAATTCATCCATTTTCTTGCAAGTTGATTTTTACATTCTCATCATTTATGATTGAGAAAGTATTAGAATTGTCGGACATTTGACATCACACTTTTTCAACGCATCTCCACGTTTCGAGACCCCCTGAATCCAAACATCAGGTTTTTACGGTGGCGTCTGTCTATCTGTCTGTCCGTCCGTAAACACGATAACTCTCGAAAAAATTAACGAATCAAATTAATATTTTTTAATCAACCGAAAATCAAAATTTGAAGCCGAAAAACGCACGATATAAAAAAAAGTCAAAAGAAAAAAAACATTTATTTTTGAAAGCCCTACACGATTATTATAACCACTTTTTGGATTTTCTTCAAAAATCGAAAATTCAAATTTTGATTGCACAAAAAATAATGGAAAATAAACAGAGAATCAAGCAAGTCGCCTTTACGAAACTTGAAGTTTTTTCCACCTCCATAATAATATTTTCCATAGTAATGTTTTGAAATGTGCTAGGTTTGTTTACTTGGGTTTTTTGGTTATTAATTTGAATTTGGGGATAGTAAAATCTACTTAGCCATGGGTGAATTTTCCGGAAGACTTATTAATATTTTAGAATGGGGAACACTGTCTAGAATTTTCTAAAAGTCGTCTGACTATTTAAAATTTCTTAATATACCGGCTGTTTTAGAGGGAGACATTTTTTAATTGAATTGTCAAAAGTGCTAAGTGTTGATAAGGTCAAAAATTAGGCGTGCACACTTGGACGCGTTTAAAGTTGCGGCATGTTTTTAATTAAAATCAAAGATATATTACATTATTAGGTTTACCAATAGAATTGAGGATGATAGCCAAGGATAAAAGCAGAGTCCAGGCAAGCCTCATATTTTCTAATAAGAGAAAAAGCTAATTAATGTATAATTTACTAATTTTATTAAAAATATAACTAATTAATATTCTACCGCTTTATTAACTTATATTATATAAACTGTATTCACTACCTCTTTGATTAAAACTACAATATTGTCTTGCTGAGATATTTACATTTAATGAAAACTGATTCTAACTGGTTTCACTCTTTATCTAATGTATACTATGGCTACTCTCGCAACCTAATTAAAGCGTTGAAAAACTAGCACGAGTTTCTAAAAAATATGCTGAAGCATCAATTTTAAATTACAATTATTAGTAATATTATTGTTAGAAATATACAGTTCTGAAGAGCTAATCATTTGACTTTTGAACATATACATTTTTAAAAAATATGCTAAAAATTACGCTGATATTATTCAATCAGGTTTTTTTATTAACATACGTACCATATTTTAAGATTTTAAAGAATAATTAATATCAAATAATATAAAATGATAAAATAAGATTACAAATTTTATTAGATTTAATTTGAAGTAATATGCCGAAATTAGACTGAATATTAAGAATAAAAAAGTCGATAAGTTCTTTGCGATTTAAAAGTCTACGTACCTCAATTAAGATACCCACAACAAAAAAGCCGCTTTAAAGAGTTACCGCAATTTTTAATAACTTCGCATCAGTGATTCCTCTCCTTCATTCATCCACTACCAATTACCCTTTCTTCAACTTCGTCAATTGGGCGATCGTTAATTTGCTGAGGGTTACGCGCGACCGCTTCCCCTCCACTGAGTCTGTCTGTGAGGAATTCCCCACTTGCACTGCTACCAGGTGTATACATATGAAACCGGTATTGCCATTTAGCGGCCAGTAGGCACACTTGTAGGCACTGTCGGAACTTACCATTTGTGCTAATTGGCGTA
>NC_046665.1:105531505-105534395 GCF_010883055.1 Belonocnema kinseyi | reverse complement strand
GCGCATACTTTGAATAAAATATTTGTTATCATTCTCTTGAAATAAATGTGTTTTTTTCTTGAAAAAATACCGGTTTCATATGTATACACCTGGTAAGTGGAAACATGGTCGGTGTATTCGCTGACGCAAAGCTTCTTCCTATGGTCTATGTTTCGCTGAGCGCGGGCTTATTTTTATTACGATTTTAATAAAAAATGAATCATTCATTAGAATATTGATTGTTAATTTTTAATTAATTTAAAATTATATTAATAAATCAAAAAACTAATTTTAATACTATACGCCGGGAGCGGGTGCTTATCTGAAAAACTGCACCCGTGCCCAGCGAAATCGAGGTAAAGTTTCAGCTATAACCACGTCTCATGACCGTGAGGTTGGTGGTTATAGTCTGTGACGAAAACAGTACGACGATCCGGCGAAATTCTCGTGCACCCTGAAGATATGGAGAAACCGACCCGTTTTTCAGACTAATAACCACTGAAAGCTTTGAATCTCCAAGAGCGCTGATGATAAGGACGCTTAATTTAAGAGAATATTCTGGGTAAAACTGTGGCAACTCCCTTATAATGTATCAATACCTCTTTTTCTTTTAATTCTCGTTGGTTCTGGTGTTATTATCAGCTGGGGCCAAGCGTATGAAGTTTCATTCTATGCGGAATTTCTCATTCTGGGTTATTGACTCTAATTTCCTAGAATCCTTTAGCGGAGCGATATTAGGGTTAATGCCATAAAAGTGATAGAGGTGGTAATTAAGCACTCCTAGTGCCGCATTGTGCTTTTGGATATTGGTCGTTTTTGCATGAGCTGTACAACTAGATAATATGTGTCCTAGATGCTCGGGGTGTGCATGATACGCCCTGAAGCTATCATCGGGAATGTCTTGGCCCGAAATGTGGCGACGTTATGTTAAGGTGAAAATGACACCGTCTTGACATGCCAAAATGAAAGCTTCCATGCCCGATTTCAAGCCGGGTGATTTAAGGAAAGCAAACGTTAGCTCAGACGACATTGACTGATCCTCAACATTTCTGTAGAAAATGCCTTGCATCCTCTTATCGAGAAGCTGTTCACGGAAGTTTTTCTCATGTGCTGTCTTAATCCGGGCTTTTAGGAGTAAGTACTTAAGATAGATAAGAATTGATGCATTTTTCTCACCCCTCGTACTAAAGTTAAGTCCAAGTTGTTTAGCACCGTCTCTGCTGCTGTGTACAGAAACGCTACTTTTCCCACTTCTTCGTGCTTCCTGGCCATTTTCAGAAGTGGCTCTCTTCTATTTGCAACTCTATGTGCTGTATCTAGAATAATACTGTCGTGAAGGCATTCAAGATTCAATATTGCGTGATCCCCTTAACGGAGTAAGATTTAGATTGCCGCAGGAGAAGAATTAACCTCGGTGCTTCTACTACATGTGCCAATTGTTTTTAGAATTAAATATTTAACTTTTTTCAAGATAATAATCTAAATATAAACAAAAACTTGAGAAAATGAAAATTTAGTTAACAAATTCATAACTTTGCAATAAGTAAATATGGAGGAACTGTACTTAAGGTTTTTAAAGATCAAATCATGTCCTGTCCGAAAAATATAGTCCTGTGTCTTCCAAGTCCAAAAAGTGTATTTATTTGCACACTAGAAAATATGGAAATTTGTTTGTTATTAATGCACATAATGCATCAAAGAAAAAACCAATATTCTTTCAAAAATCGAATTTTATTCATTATATAAGCATCTAAGTTTTATAAGAAACTTGATTAAAAAGTTTAAAAAAATTATAAAACAGTAAATAATAATTCAAACAGCACAATCTTTACAGACATTCTTGCGATGTTCTTCACAAACCGGCTTTTCACAGATCGCACAAGAATGCGACGTTGTTATCACTCTTAGATTGGCATATTGCACAAATTTTTCATTTTCCTAAATTCATTGATATACATCTGGAACTGAGGATTCATACAAATCGTTGTGAAACACTAACACTTTGTAGTTCAGTTCCCACTACCAAGATTTTTTTAATGGAGGGTGTCGAATGTTCGTTGGAAGACAGTTTGGAAGACAAAATCTGCTGAATGTGACGTTTATATCTGCTTCGGAGAGTATCTTTTATAGATATGACATTCTGAATGCGGCTCTGTGGCACGATCAGGTATGTATAATTCTCTCCAGCGCAAAGCGGTGGTGTAGCTCTTCTAGCGACAAGCTCAGTGTCTGCAGACCTCTCATTAAGTTTTCCTTGCATAAAATAAACCTTGGCGCATTTTTCTACATAAAGTTCCATTTCAATTTTCTTACTGTATTGTTCGACAGTCCCACGAGCTAGATGTATTTTCTCTTTATTTTTAGCATAAATCTGAAGATGATCCATGTAAAATACATAAGTGAGCTTTTGCTTTCGATTCACAGGTTCACCGAAAAAGTACTTCTGGTAATAGCGAAGTGCTAGCGATAGTGCCAATAATGTGAGGCAAAAGAGGAGTGGGCTCATGGTTTCGCCCTTGAAGTTACCTCGTGAATGGGGACCTTGATTTATTTCCAGACGAGATATTAAATCTGGTTTTCCAAAGCGGCATGCTTCTCTCTATGCACCTTACGATTTGCGGATGAACCTTCAACCTTTTCAAAAGACAGAGGTCGAATCAAAAGCTGTTCGGTAATCTATCCAGCCCATCGATAGGTCACGCTAGTAGGATGCTGCATCTTTTCTGATACATCTACCAGGTGTATACATATGAAACCGGTATTTTTTCAAGAAAAAAACACATTTATTTCAAGAGAATGATAACAAATATTTTTATTCAAAGTATGCGCCCTCGCTGGCTACACATTTTGTCCACCTCTCAGGCAATTTATGGATACCTTTCCAAAAAAAGTCTTCGTTTTTTGAAGCAAA
>NC_046665.1:105512806-105531405 GCF_010883055.1 Belonocnema kinseyi | reverse complement strand
CAATACGCCAATTAGCACAAATGGTAAGTTCCGACAGTACCTACAAGTGTGCCTACTGGCCGCTAAATGGCAATACCGGTTTCATATGTATACACCTGGTATGGATGAGTAGGTTCTCCCGACATCCTGTTGAAAGAAGCTTTTTCCATCAGAAGGTGTTGATACCATCTACCCCCGGAGTTCTCGGGGTCTTCGTTTAGTCTATGCCGCACTTCTTAGATGGGTCAGAGAGAAACTGTTGGTTTTCTCTGATCCACCTTTTTCTCCGATCTAGACTTCTCTTAGTGCTAGACAGTATCCGTATTCTCTCAAGAATATGCTGCCTGATGGTCAGCAGCTTCAACTTTTTAAGTGTGTGATAAAGGATCCGGAGTTCGCGTGCGGACTTTTGAACCTTGGCGGTAAAGTTTTGTTTTACGGTTCGCATCGGCCAAAACTCTCGCTACATTATACAAACAACAATTTACATTATAGAGGTCGGATTCTTTGGAAAAATGTCCACGAAGCTCGTCATCCATTTCAGCCTGATCTCTATGCGTAAGAGAAACCTGGATGTTGATGTTTCTCCGAGTAGTATGGCATGGTTTCGCACTCTAGCAAGTCGTGATTTAGTTGCTTCGTCTACCTACTAGCCTCGAGATTCCGCCAATCAATCGCATTGAGTCTATGGTCATTGGCTCCCCCAGCTGGAGAGTGGTCGGCATTGTTGGCCGACCAATTGTCGGTAGCCCTGCGGCATCCTATTGTTTTGAACCTCACTTACTGCAACTATGTTTGGTGTTATCCTTGTTGTTCCCACAAGAAGCTAGGGAAACGGGTTCGTCTATCGTTGCCGAGCCCCGCATGCAAGGATAAGGCTGCATACTCTTAAAGATTGCCCAGTATTCCAGAGTCACCGTTAAAAATGCCTCACCCAGGTGCAATTGAGCTTTCGACAGGGTTTTCACACCTCCCTATGGGGATTAATTCCTTCAGGATCACCCCTGAACAATTGTGCGCGACTCCTTATTAATTTTTGTAACCATATGCAGCAGAAACCCTTGGTACAAGTTACCTCTATTCGGCATCCGAGCTCTACGGCTGGAGAGCCCGGCTTTAAGTAGGGAGCTGTCCGGGGAGCCCGCTTTTAAGTCGGGCTGTGGCCCGGTTTCTGGTCGGAATCCGAGCATTTGCAATTTTTTATAAAGATGGAACTTTCAATTTTTTTCTTAAAAGAAAACAGTTCGAATTTCAAAAAAGTGTCATCGAATTTTTGTCATAAATTGCATGTTTTGTAAGTCTGAACTAATGAAACCTTAAAATTCTTGGTGTCAAAAGGAGATTCACCCGAAATATTTCGGTCAGTCCCCGACCAGAAACCTTGTTGTACCAGGGCTAACCTGGGCTATTTCCATACGGGTGGTCGTGGCTAAAATCAAGTTTTCATTATTTAATAATTTATTAGTTTTGATCCATTTTGGTTATTTCAGTTTATTTTTATTGAATTTAAATTTATTATTGATCAGGAATAGTTATTTTACACTAGTTACTAGTTGTCCTTATGCATGCAACAAGTATTTATTTTCATTGGAAATTAAGAATATACTCTAAGATACTCAATGTTATTAAAAGTATTTATTGATATTCAACTATTAACATTTAGTGCAACATTATAAGAAAAACTTCTAGAAAATTTATTGCTCTGTGATATTTTTTTAGCTGACTTGAGTTTTATAATCAAATTGATGATATATTTGAAACATCATCATTTTCTCATTTTTCCAAAAAATTGATTTATAACGTTTTATTCGCTTACTCCTCATTTTTCTGCCTTGGAGCAGGGAATTTCAGCAAATAATTATCGTTTTTATTTTCGTACAGGAAACTAGGATACTATTTCAAAGAAGAAATATTCTAAATTATAATAGAAAATGGTTTTACATTGTTCCTTTTTAAATTTATTTTTTTGTTGTTAAAAATTCAACAAAGGCGCTGAGTTTGGAGCAACAAAACCCAAAAAAGGAATAAGGAAAAGAGAGAGCCAGCAAGTTTCCGCCCGTCCCGTATGTAGTGATAGAACATCTAGAAAGCAATAGTGATGCGTGACGTCTCGGGCTTGAGAAAAAGAAGTAGATAACGATGTTGAAGCTTGGCTTGGTGGATAAACATCGTCACTATGTTTAAGAAGCAATGGAGAAAAAGATAGTTAGATAGTATTTTCGCCACATATTCTCGTATTGCGTTATTGCTCTGAATGCATGATTACCAAATGTCGCTAGCGGAAGATCGTTGAACGCGTGTTTTCGAACCACAGTAAAGTCTGTGCTTGCATATGAGAGAGAGGCAAATGGGTCGACTGGTTCAAAAGTTCCTCTCTAGCAAGAGTTCGTTCGACCACATGCTTTTAATTGTTGCAAGATTAGTGTAAGAGAATGTCTTTTTTAATCGATGTCGGTCGGGAGATCTCTCGACCGCGTGTTTGTTCATTGTGTTCTTGAAGAACTAGAGAGACTCTATTCAGACACTTTTTTCGCGGGAGAAATGCTCGACTGTATTAAATATGCATGAAAAATGTTACTTATATAATTGGAATATTGTCCACAATAAATACACGCTTAAAGGGCTTCTTTGTATGAACCGTTCAAAGCGCTGTTGATTTTGTCTCCTTTCCTTTGTCTCCCCCGACGAAGCAATTCACCTCCGTTATTCGCTGAATCCATTTAGAAAGAATCATTGTTACTTTTGTTGCAAGGGTCAGGTTGAGAAAGAAAAACTTGATATATATAGTGAAGTATCATATTGTTTAACTCAATGATTACAAAATTATCTTGAACTTTATAAGAAATACGTCTTCGCTTCCTGGAGTCTGGAGCGTAACTGAAGCTCGATAGAGAAAACAGAGCAACGAGACAAGGCCGGGACAGCCCAAGTGCTAACGTTCTGTCACGACGTCAGACTGAACTTTAATATCATTGACAAAAAACTTCTAAAGGAGCCTGCTTTCAAACAGTTTACTTTATAACAATCAACTTTTTTTCGGAAAGATTATTACGGATTCTTAAGATTTAAAATAAAGTTAAATAATTTATAGAGATCTAAATAGATTCACTCAAATTTAAATGAGGTTTTGCATATTTGATACAATTTTAAAGGATTTTCAAGAGTTTCAACGGATATCAAGAGATATAAAGGTTTCTTGATGATTTCACGAAATTTCAAGGACTTAAACCGATTTTTTGAGAGCTTAAGATATTTCCAATATTTTAATGTATTAATTTGAAGATGAAATATGTATTCTATATTGGTCCAGACAATATAAATAATAGTAAAATAATATAACTTGAGTCAGTATAATGTTAATTTGCATGTATCTATATTACAATTAGTTTCACAACAAAACTAGTGATACTTGCATAGACACAATTTTTAGACCATGTGTTTGGTTAATTAACCTAAATGAAAAATGTCACTTATATCTTTCTCCATTTCACAGCATTATTGTATCAAATATCTGTAAGTGTCAGATACAATTTTTTATTGTTAATACATATTAAGTAAATCTAAGTCTCAATGTGTCGGAATTTTCCGAATATTTCCAAAACTCTGTTTAGAGGGATTTCCTAGGAGCTAATTTTTAAAGGATATTCAAAAGAATATGTAAATACGTACGATATCTACGAATAATATTTTTTGAATATATTTTAGCTACAGTACTTAGTAGGTAGCTGGCTCTGCAATTCTTGCAGTCACCTACATCACCCCTTTCTTTGTATGTAGCAGCCTTATCATTCTTTAAGTTTATAATTATGTCCCCAATCTCAGAGATAAATATTCTTTCCACTATGTAATCTAACGTTTCATCTTCTATCTCGAGTAAAAATATTTGGTCTTTATTTTCTGTTCAATGTCTTCAATATGGTTTCAAGACCATGATGCCTGGTTCCATCTCAATAGCTAGACATTGAAGAAAGACAGACTTCTTTGGCATTTATGGCTGTACCTGTGCCAAGGCAAGAGAATGTAGACTTGTCTTAAGACAAGAAATGTGTAAGTCTTGATGGATCCCAGCGGCAGAACCGGTCATTTCCAGGAATCAGGTACCTAGGCTAGAAACAAGGAGTTGATCTGCTGAGAATTAACATTTTACAACTGATAAAACTTGCAATTTTGCAATAACTAATTTTTAAATCAGAATTGTCCTAACTAGGTCGTTGACCTAGATTCATTGTTGAGACTAAGAACTTATGATCCGTTCCACATTCAGAAATTCTGATAATCCTTGTATCTATTTCTAGCCCACTTAGTGTCTTATCCGCAGCAATAAGGTCAATCGTACTGTGGCTACCCCAAAACCAATCGTATAAGTGGGTCATTTTATTCATAAACTACGTATTAATACTTTGTTTATGAAATTGTTTTTTTAATAGGACGTGTACTTTTTATAATTATAAAAGAAAATGAAACTACGTATTGTCTAATGCCAAAACATATAATGAGTTGTAATAATATACATTCATTGAAATAATAAATTTTTCAGAGTAGATGAGAATAAAAAATAGTGCAAGGTGAGCGGCAACGTACTTTTATGCTAGTTGCGAAAAAACAAATGTTTTCTGTCGTTAAACATCCACACTAGGTATTTGTTTATAAACTTCGTTGACAAAATTAATGAAATATATTGGATGATAATTGTCAATCATTAAATCTCACTGTCGATATTATTTAAAGAAAAGTATACAAAAAAAATATTTTTTCGACCTCCAAATGACCAAGTTAAAAATTTGATTGTATAAATTTTTTATGGAATAATTAAAAAATATGGAATGATAATTTTCCAAAATTAAACATCACTTACGAAGTTCTTCAAGGTAAGTTAGGAAAAAATGAATTTCTTTCCGACTGTAAATGTCTACACTGACCATTTGTTTAAAAAATTCATGAAAAATATCGGAAAATGATTTTTCATCACTAAACATCACTGGCGACATAATTCGAGAAAATTTAAGAGAAAAAAAGATTTCTTTACGTCTCTAAATGTCTATACTGGGCATCTGTTGAGGAAACATTTTTTTTATGCTAGTATTTTTATTTGAGAACTTAATGCTAATATTCGTAATTAATTCATAAATTTAATGATTTTTTAATAAATTCAATCAAAAAATGCATTATTCGGGCATTTTTCGACGGAAAAACTCGTTATTTTCAATGTCAGCCCTTTTAATTGGGAACTTTACGATAATTTCAGTAACATTCATAATTAGTTGATTCACTTTATGTTTCTGTTAAACAAATTAAATTAAAAAATGTATTATTTGAGTTAAAAAAATCGTAAAGTTTATAAACTAATAATGAATATTGTTTAAATTAACATGAAGTTCTCAACTAAAAGGACTGACATAGAAAAAAAACGAATTTATCGTCAACAGATGCTCGAATAATGTATTTGCTTATTTAAATTTGTTAAAAAAAAATAAAATTTATCAAATAGTGATGGATGTTGCTGAAATTATCCTGAAGTTCCAAATTAAAAGGACTGGCATAGAAAAAAGGAGTTTTCCGTCGATAAATGCTAGAACAATGCATTTGTTTGATAAAATCATAAAATTCATCAACAAATTATGTATTTTCTAAAATTATCATGAGGTTCCTATCTTACAAAAATGGACATAGAAAAAATGGATTATTGCAATATAACATTAAAAAACGTTAAATTATTGAAAATTATAGAAAACACATTTTCAACAAGTAATTTGTTTATAAATTTTTGTTTGCTTATTGTATCATGATGAAATATTTTGATATAATGTAAATCTATGAAACGTCGGAAATTACAACAATTTTTCTATTATTGACGAGCATTATTTGGTCCACGAATTCATCCGGTATCGTATTTTGAACCAATAATGTACTTTTTCCCCACTGTGCACTATCAGCCCTAAAACCGGCACAGTATCAGAGTTTCACTCTAATATTTTCGACCCGTGTAGAAATTTTGTTATATCGCTAGCAGGACCCATATTAGAAAATCTTGTCCCCAAATTGGGAATTTAGACAGGACCAAACCATAAATGAAACGTTTAACCCGGCTAGAGCCTAGCTTGCCGACCGACTTGAACATAACTTGGTTTTATTTGTTTTCGCAGTCTCAGTCAAATTCAAATAAAAAATTGTTTTAAAAATTTGTTTAAATAAATAAAAAAATGTATAGAGATGAATTGTTTATTAAAAAAAGCATTTCAAGTAGCTGAACATTTAAAGAAGAATCTTATTCCTAATCCCCATTATTCGTTGCCAGCCTTTAAAATAAAAAAAATTAGAAAATTTAAATGAAGGTTGAAGTTCAATCATAATTATATATTATTATTATTATTAATCGCTCCATCCCAATCTCTGGAATTAGTGAAGACGTTTCCAATATGAGAACAGATTTCATTCTCAGTGAACTTATATTTTTCACAAATAAAGCCTTTAAAATAAAAGAATTAGAAATTTTAAATGAAGGTTGAAGTTCCATCATAATTATATATTATTATTATTATTATTAATCGCTGTACTTTTTGATGATATTGGTGATGGATTTTCAAATTTAATTTTCCATGTGAAACGTACAAAGCAGCCGCTGCATTATTCGACAATTTATAATTTTTCTTTAAAAGTATTATTTATTAAATAAAAAAGGAGTTACCCAACCAATTATAATTAAAATTTCGTATTCTTAAGAATGTGAAATTTATTTATTTTTTTATAAAAATAAAATATTCATATTTTATTTTGATCTTTGCCTTTGTCATGAAAATAAATTACTTGTCATTTATTTATTTACCGTCGCTTTCGTTCTGGAATCTGGGAGCGTTCGAAATGGCTCGAAGCCTCCAAAACACTCCCCACAATTACCATGAACTAAACTACTTGTCATCTATTCAGTTTTCCCAGTCTTGGAAATTTTTTGAAATTCGCTTGCGTCGCGCCGACCACCCGACCGGTCATTGTTAGCGAGCTGATTTTGAATTATATAAATATTAAAATATAATATTTATGATAAATAATTATAGAAAAATGCATCCAAAGTAACTTATAAATCCTAACTTCACAGTACACAAAACAGAAAATTTTTCGAAATTTCTAGAATCTAGAGATTACTCATTGGGACAAACAAACATGATTTATTTCTCTGTACTTAGAGTTCATAACCTCTTTTTCATTAAAAACGAATTTTTTATATCTGTCAGTCCAAAACCTTATTTTAAGGTAAGGAAAATTCTATTCAGACATTTGTCAATCATTATTTATTATAAATATTTCATATGAATATTTATATAATTAAAAATCAGCGCGCTAACAGTGACCAGTCGGGTTGTTGGCGTGACGCAATCTTGTTGTAGTCATAAAATAATTCTCTATGGTTGAGGCCAAACTTGTAATTAAGAAAACATTTAGCCGATTTTGGATTAAGGTTGAGCTTTCTAAGGGTTTAAGTTGTTTGTACATACACACGAACTCCGAACGTACGATAGGTTCAGGAATTGTGGTTTTCAAACACACGACCGTTAAAGGGGCTCCCACTCCTGTGTCGCAACGATTTGAGTAATAATGCGTGAAAACGAACGCAGGCGCACTTGCGAGCGACTCTCGGAAATGGTGGGGGTATATGGAAGAAAATTCTATGCGCTCCTATGGAGCTGGGACGCTCGTGTCTGTGGAACGCTCGTAACCTTAAGCCTCGTACGTTTGGCGTTCAAGTGTATTTGCACAAATTAAGTGCAAGAGATTGTGCCTGTATAAAGTTGATCTTAGATAATGGCCAGGTTAGTGAAATGTAGGGATTTCAAGAAGGACTTATATGTTATCATATAAAACCCCTAATAAGAGAGGAAAAACTGATTTAAGTTAAAATGACGAATTTTATTTATAATGCAGCTAATGAATATGTTAATTTTTTATTATCTTATACAATCTATACTATAGCCGCTATCTCTGATGTTAAAGGCGTCAATGCTTTCCTGCTGAAATATTTACATTTTTTAAATATTCTCAAAAATAACTGCTTAAAACTGGTTTCGCTGTTTATATAATCCTTAAAATTTTAGTGAAAGCTGATTTCCACATATTAAATTTATGTGGTGGCTATTATGTTGAACCATTTAAAGCTTTGAAAGAATATTATATATTTTTCGAAAAATGTTAAAAAATCGATGTCAAATTATTATCATTATTAACATTCTTATTAAAATTATCTATATCTAAAGAGCTAATAACTCGGCTTTTGAACATAAGCATTTCTTAAAAATATGCTGAAAATTACAGTTATATAATTCATTTAAAACTTTTCTAAATATAAAGGTATAAAAATCATTTAAAAAATCGTAATATTTAAAAGGATTCTTTATGATTACAATATTCTACTCGAATTTCAAAGCATTTCCATGCAATTGGAGAAATTTAGAAAGATTTTATTTCATGTCAAATAATTTCATGGTATTCTTAAGAAATACCACTTGAAGGATTAAAAAAAAATGTCTGCAATAAAAATAGAAAATAACGGCTCTGAGCATATTTTTTGTTGGTTCCGGTCAGAAGAAATGAACTAAAGGCGACAAACCTGATTTTGAACGTTTCAGGCTAGATGGCTCCTTTAATTCAATTTTTGCTATATTTAAATTAAGATAATTATGAGAAGACACAGCATTTGTAAAAAGGAAAGTGTATCCAAATATGAAATCATTTTTATTGATAAAAAACTTAAAGAGTGGTTTTCTGCCAAATTATTTATTCATAATAATTGAATAATTTTTTTCAGAAAGATCTTCACGGATATACATATTTAATTGTACTATTTTATTTTTCAGAAGATTTTTTTTTGTATAGTTATTTTTTTTCTGTTGCTAAGGCGCATGATATTTTAAGAAAGGTAAAATGAGGAATTCTTTAATTATTGAAAAAAATGGTAGTTACCATGTCTTACTCTCCATGTATATTATGGCGCTTTTTTTTATAATTTCAAACGCCTTGAATGTTTTTGAAATTGTGCAAATAACTTTCTTAATTTAAAAGTTACACATTTTTTGGCCCTTTCCTTGTGGAAAATTATCATGACAGACTTGCGTGCAGTTAGAGCACTGTCTAGACCATGTTATCCAGATGGTCTTTTCCGGTCCTTATCTTTTATTATCTTACATTTTTTGCACATTTCCAAAAACGTCAGGGTGTTTAAAAGTACCAAACATGAAAAGTTGAAACTAAAAAATTCTTTTTTTCTCGTCATCTAATAAGTTTTTCTGGTCCCCAGTCTCTTGCTGGTTATCTTAAGTCAAGGAAAATTCAAAAAGGGCCGGGTGGCCGTTTTAATAGAGGAAAAAATTCCTGCCTTTTTTGTACAAATTCCTCACGGTCAATGAAATTAAATTATTTGGGCTCTTTTAGCTAAAAAGGTTTTGATTTTAAGTACTAAAACTGAACTACAATGAAACGGTAACTCTTTTGAATTAAAAACTTTGCAAATTAATTATTAGAAATTTTTTATTTAAAACGCTTAATAATTGACACGTATAAAACGTATAGTTTTAAAGACCTTTATACTATATGAACAACTTTAAGTTGAATGCTGTCAAACTAAAAAATCTCAAAATAGTAACTTTTATCAATTGATCAGTTGGAAGATTAGAGGGTAAAAAACATTAATCTATCCAACCCAATTTAAAATTAGAAACATAAATAATTAAATGATTAAATTGTTTCTTCATAATGTGCAAAGAATTTCGGATAAAGCAGTTCAAAAAGTGTTATTCCTTTCTTCGATCTTTATAATTCCTAAATATTTACTTATAAAGAGAATCCTGTTTATTAGGTTACCATTACTCTAATGGTGGGCATCTTTTAAGTATAAAATTTTAAGAAATTTTAATTAGATTAAAATCCAAATTAAAACTCCAATTAAACCTCCAATAATCATATTGATGTAAACTTCTGAAAGAAAAACAAGAAATCTACCACCAAATTTGGACTACATCGGTCAAATAAAAAATAATCCTATTGTAATCTGAAAAAATAAAAACATAAATAAATGAAAAAAATTCAGACAGAAATAAAAGAGAGAAAAGAAAAATCAGAAGGCAACCAACCACATCTCATTTTTCCTTCCTTTTTTTTATTTTTGTCAGAATTGTTTGGATTGATTTACCTTATTTTTTATTTTTTCAGATTACAGTAGGAGCATTTTTGTTTGATGGTTGTGGTCAAAATTTGGTCGTTGGATTCTTGTTTTTTTTCAGGAGTTTGCATCAATTTTTTTAAGTATTTCCTCAATCTTTCCGAACGACCTAACATGTATTAAAGAGTAAATTTTAGATCTGTCGTATTGTAATTTTTCTCCACTTTGTTGTCTTTACATTCTCTCTTTGAATATTTTCGAGACCACTTTTTTTTTAAATTCAGAAATTCAGTGTACGTTTATTTACATTTATCAAAAAGTCTAACAATTTATCCTTACGTTGCTTTTTGAATGCCCTACAAGATTGTCATAACAACTTTTTAAAATTTCTTGAAAAATCATAAATTTAAATTTTGACAGCGTACAAGATAATGGACAATCCAAAAATTTCATTGTTTCATTCAAAAATTTCATGATATTTAAAAGTCTGTTTTTCGTCTACGTCTGTTTTAATATTTACTAATGCAAGTTATGAATTATGATAGTATAAATTTATGGAAATGATATAAAATTTCAGGGATAAACTCGAGTGCCAAGCACAAGATAAGTGTTGAGAATGTGTTCGTTAAGGCCGAAGAAGCTTTAACAAAAGAGAATTTATAATCAACAAAGTACTGTTGTGGATACTTTGACCTTGAGTTTCAAAAAAATTGTGCAGAAAGATCGAGCGCGTAGCGCGAGTTTAATACATTACCGAGCTTTCTTTTATGACATTCTCTGTTAACGGAAAAGGACGACTGTTTGATAGGAAAGTAAATTTTTTTGGTCTAAATTTTTTGTTCTGTATTCCATCTCACTTAATTTTATGCATCCATTGACTAACCCTTCTATCAAACCGATCTTTTGCCCAAACATATAATGGCATTCAAAATTTAAGTGACTACCAGACTAAGATGGTTTCTTGTACCAAAATGTTATTTGGTTTCTATTATATATTTTTTAAACCCCTGAATATAAAAAAATTTAATTTGTTATTCTTTTCTGTTGCGAGTGTGAACTGAATAAAACCATTCATAATTTAAAAGATATTTGAAAGTTCTGTAATTTTATTAGTGGGCACAATTGTAATTACCTCATCTATGTAACATTTACAAAGAATCGGTTTGAAAGATAATTTAGATAAGGCTCTTTTTAACTCTCATAGACAAGTTTCATACTGCGGGAAATAAGGGACATTCTGAAATTTGTTTCAGGATATTTGATCAGCATTTTGCGAGATTGTAAGCCAGTGTTCCAATTGTGGGAGCAATTAATCTTCCATTTAGACCTGGTTTATGTACTTTAGGCAGTATATACAATTGTTCCACAACACTGCTATGGCTTTTTAATCTGCAAGAAACTGATTCATTAATGCATCTTTTATTTTCTCATCTTGCAACAATATCATGGCATTTATTTTTAACTTTTGGAACTAGATTAGTTCTTACATGGTTGTATAAGTCGTTATTTTTAAAAATGTTTTTTATAGTATAATTATAATCATTTCTATTCACTGCACCCATAATATTACTTTTACCAGCATTAATCCTCTACTGGTACGGTGGTTCGGACAGGCCTACAAGGTACGGTGGAATCGCATTCGACTCGACCTACTACTAAGGGGGTTGTAGGCAACAAAAATTGTACAATAAGGATTTTAATAAATCATAATCTTTATTAGTATTTTTGCAGTATCACAAAATTGTAACTATTTGATAAACTCTAGGAACTCAATATGGAACAATATCTCCAAAAAACAATTCAAGCATGCGAATATATTGCAAATTCTAAAAATGAGAAATTATAGGCAGAAAACACAAGTCATTCTCAAGATAAAGAAAACGTAAAATATTCACCTATTTCTACCAAGAATGAATTAGCACAAAATTATTCTGAACAAAAGAACTTTTTTCGACAAAAGGAAATCCTTTTCAAATAAAAAATAACCATTATAACGTAATTAACTGTACTGACCATAGTAAAGCAGATTAACTTTCTCATCAAATACTCATCGAATTCGAATCTCGACACCTTCTACTGTACTGAATGGTAGGCTAACTGGCCACTAGAAACCCCTTTGAAGTGGAGAAGGGCGATGAGAATAAAAAAACCAACACTCGGGTCGGATCCGACTTTGGTCCGATTTTGGTCTGCAGAATGGTTATTTAAAAACGTAATATGGTAAAACTTTTTGCGACTGTGCTTTGTTGGCCTACTGGACAATTTGCAATTTCTTCTGGGGTCAATATATTAACCGTGCCACTGTACATATTTATTTTCGCCCGTCTTGACCTTGCATTAATAGGTTTATGTATTCCACGAAAAATCACGTTGCCGTTCGCTAATTTATCCAATACTGCATAGACGTCACCATTGGTTGTTGATATTACAATTTTTTCTTCGGTTGGCATGGGAAGCAGGCTTTGATTTCGGCCTTTTAAACAAACTGGTTTATCAGGAGGAAAAACATATCTTTGAAATTCCATTGTCTCGTTATGGTTGTTGTGAGGAATAAGTCGAACATTTCTAAGTTCTTCAAGTTTAAATCCAAATACTTGCAAGAAATTTTGTCTGGCAGCAGGAGACCTGGACCTGGCACGATGAATTTTTTCGGCAGGGGGTGGATGCCCGGTAGAAGAATGGCGTATAGCAAGTGAAAGGGTCGTGTCTGGAGAACTTCTGCCAGAAGAAGAAGAAGAAGTAATCGGTTCACAACGAAGAACATCAGGATTAGGATCTTCATCAGATCTGAGTTTGGACTGCAAACTCAATTCTGCAACAAGAAATAGAGGATTACATTTTTTCATGTGCGCAATCTTATGTTGGTATATTATGAGTTGTGAAAAATCCCGATTTTCGTACTGGAAAGTATATCTAAAGTGACACTTTTTAGCAAGCTATGAAAAAAGTACTGCACATGCGTAAACCAACTATAGATTCCTTTGATTATTGATTTTTTTTATTGCATGTACATATGTATGTCAGAAATTTAGAGCGAATTAAAAATCTTTTTTATTGCTTATAGATATGCGAAACATTCAAAGTATTATTTTTTATTACTAGACATTAAAAGGACACGCTTTCGTCTTAGGCTGACAACTTCACAAACTTGATCAAAAGTCGGCTTTTCGTCAGTTTTATCACAGTGTAGTATTTCAACCTAATTTTGTCTACTGTTTGCATTGTTTAAAGCCGGGCTATACAAAATTTCCAAATGCCATCCATTCTTACGCACCTCTTATATTTTATCTGGTATTTAAAAATAATGATTATGTTATTTGTCATACGATGAACTCTTCTCTTGATTTCTAGTCGACTTCCCAATCTGATTGCGTCCAGTTTTCCACCCAAAACGTGAGGGACACACTATTTCACACTAAAGTAGATCTGCGACTTCACACTTTCAGAGTCGACACGCAACTCTTCTAGAGCAAAGATTGACTAGAATATTTGATCAAAAAATTGTGCATCAGAAGGATTTAATTTTCAAGACCAGTTGCACGTTCTCAATATAGAAAAATTTTAATTTTTCGCACACCCTAAAATTCTGAATTTCTATCATACTCTAGGTTGATCTCAGAATGTTGTCAATCTACAAATTCTTTTTTTTTAAATTATTTTTTTGTATCGAAAATTTCTATTTCATTTTATAATTATTTTCACGCTGGAATGGAAAATCTGTGGCGGTTCTAAATTCAATTCTTTACTTAAAATGTTGTCTTTTGGCTTTAAAAGTCGTCCGTTTCGGAAGAAATTTTATTCTTTTGTTGTTAAAAATGCTACTTGTTGGTTAAAAACTGACCTTGGTTTAATATTCAATTAAACTACTTGGTGGAAAGTTAAATTCCTTTGGGATATGATTCGTTATTAATTATGATAGAATGAGTTTTTGTTTTATATTAAATGTGATTGTAGCGATAAGGATATTTACTAGATTGTTAAAAAGGCGACTGGCATGATACTTTTTGATTTGCATTTTTTGCGATTTCAGTCGAAGGTAGCTGAGATTGTTTTAATAAAATATGCTAGGTATGTTTTCTTGTTGCGTTCGTTATTAATTTGAAGATGGGATATCTACTCAAGGTATTAAAATGTGCAATGTGTAAACATTTTGAATTTACAAACTTTTCAGCATTTTCATTTGAAGAGAACTAGGGTAGGGATAATTAATTTTGCTAGGGGTGGTTTTTTATTGTTAAATATGATTTTGGGTTATTTCAACATATCCTAATTTCTTGAGAATGTGACTGGTGTGGTTATTATCAAATAACAAATATCTTGGAGAAGAAGTTACGATTGGAGAAGACAAATGAGTCAAAAACTCACAATTTAGTTGCGACGTTTCGTTGGCATGGATTCGCCAAGCTCATCAGGCAGTAGTGTTGAGTCTATATCCAATCCAAGGCTCGTATTCATTAAATAATTTATTATTTCGCCTTACGTAACTTAATTGGAGAAGAAGTTTCGATTGGAGAAGGAAAATGAGTCAAAAATTCACAATTTAGTTGCTACGTTTCGTTGGCATGGGTTCACCCATCTCATCAAGCAGTGGTGTTGAGTCCATATCCTCATTTGACTCATTTTCCTTCTCCAATCGAAACATTTTCTCCAATTAAGTTATGGAAGGCAAATTTATGAATTATTCAATGAATACGAGTCTTGGATCGGGTATAGACTCAACACCACTGCCTGATGAGGTTGGCGAACCCATGCCAACGAAACGTCGCAACTAAATTGTGAGTTTTTGACTGATTTGCCTTCTCTAATCGAAACTTCTTCTCCAATTAATTTATGAAAGGTGAATTTATAAATTATTGGAAATACATTTTGGCTGTTACGTGCAGTGACACTTCAGATTTGTGACACTTATCGTGCCAGGGGTTAATATTTGAGCTGACCTAATAATATTATAGGCTGGGAAACATGGCCTAGAAATTTTATAAATATAACTTGAATCAATAATTACAATTCTTCAATATAACGGCTGTTTTACGTAAAGGCATTTTAGAATTGTTTTCAATTTGAAAAGTTTTACATGGTGATACTTTGAACGTTAAGTTAAAAATTCCAGAAGCAGTTTTTGGGTGCGCTGATTTGTGATTATGGCTAAGCCAGTTCCATATTTTCCTGTGCTTATATTCAGAGAATTTGCCACATTTGTGGTAGTCTCCGAGTTTTAAAGTCGATTGCACATATTTTCATAAGTCTAGTGGAAGAGATTCAGCCTATATGTGGCCCTGCTCATTAAAAAGGTAATAACAGCTGGTGTAGAGTTATGTATAGGGTTATGAGGCTGAATAAATTTACGGCATCTGGATTCAAACATAGTCTCAATTAATGTATTATAGATCCTTGTATCATTCTCCACTCAAACCAGAAAATAATAATTTTGATCTTAATTTAGGAAGACGCGAAAATCTCCTGAACTAGAACCGGCCATAAGGTTTCTTATAATTCAGATGGCCACGTATAAAGTTGATTTAGGAAAAACGCCAGACTGGTGAAATTGAGGGACTTTTAGGGGCATATGTGTTATTCAAATATGCAAAGATAAGACATATTTATCTCTACAGTTTGAAAGTTAGACGGGCACAGTTTTATTACTAGCCCTTGAAGTATACAGTTAGACACGTGTAAAGTTGTGCCGTGTGTTTATTTAAAATTATAGATATATTATATTATTATATTTACCAATGGAATTCAGGATTACGGCAGAGGATAACACCATAATCCAGACAATCTTCATTTTTTCTAGTGAGAAGAAAAACTGAATAATGTATAGATGACAAATTCTATTAGCTTTGTAACTAATAAATATTCGACGGCTTCATAAACTTATATATGCTATACTTTAGTCCTTATCTTTTATATTAAATCCGTTAAGTTTGTATTACTAAGATATTTACATTCAACAAAAATAGTCTTAAAGATAACTGTTTTTAACTGATTTCGCCAATTCTGAAGAATTTTGCGTTCTATCAAAAGCTGGTTTATGTATATAAAATGTATACGGTGGCTACTAATTAGACTCAACTAACTCTTTGAAAGAATAGGACAAATTTAAAAATAATACGTTAAATCATCTATGTCAGATTATCATTTTAAATAATATTATTTCAATAATTACAATAAATTTTACAGAATTTTATTAGTGTTAAAAAAATAATTTCGAAAGATATTACAGAATTTCATCAGCTTTAGTCGGATTCTGAAAATTACATTTTATATCAAGTATTGCAAACGATTTCACGTTATTTAAAAAATGTTCTAATGCTTCCACGGAATTTCACAGCATTTCAGTGGATTAAAAATAATATCATAAAACTCATCTGTATCTAAAAGCATTGTTTATGATTACAATATTTCAAGGGAATTTCAAACCTAAAGATATAAAAACATTCCAGAGACATTGTTTTGTCAGATGTATGGTCAAAATCAATATTTTATATAAAGAAATTTTTTGCACATGTAATATATACTAACGTATAAGTGCTTTCCAAATTTCGGTACAAACAGTTGCCTGCAAAAGTTTCTGGCAAAAAAATCAGTCAATATTCAAAGTTTTATACCTCGGTAAAAAATTCATGTTTCTTAAAGAATTCAACGTCTATAATTTTTGACGCACTTGGCGAATTTAAACAAATCGGATGGTAAAGGTGCGCATTTTTTAAATATTTAAAATAAACATGATACGCTCAGGTTTATCAAAAATAGCATTTAGGAAAAAATTTTCTTTAATGTGGTACTGCCAGTGCTAGTTTCATTATAGCTTTATTCATTAAAAAGTCATTCACAAAAATTGATTGAAAATAATTCATTAGTGATATTATTTAATCTAGTAATTGTACTTCTAGTTATGTCGCACTTTTGGGTGCGTAGTAGAAGGGTGTGGTATATTTATTTGCGAACAAGAATTAGGTAGGTAATTAGTAGGTAGGTAATTACAACTCTCTCTCTCTCTGAAAGAATCTCTTAATACTACAGTGTCATTATATTATTATTTAATCTCTCAACTCACACGCGTCAGAATTTTCACTTATGCATAAAAATCTTCCGCTATTAAATGACTGACCTTAATAGAATTCTAGGCTGAAATATCTTAAATGAACGAAGATGTGCTATTCTTCTAATAACTCTAAGCGGAGTCCCAATTAAAAACATACATATCTGAGGTCCGTTCAGCAAAGTTAGGTGCGGGTAGAGTAGGAGTGCAGAGAGTGAAGATTGTTATCATAAGCTGTTATTCAACGAAATTTTTGATTTTGTAAAGACGCAAAAGAAAGAGACTCACTGTTCCCCACATCCAAACCCCTGCAAGATACCTTTAACCTGACAAGCACAATTGCATTTGTCCCATTTTGATTCGTTACTTTCAAATCTATCTTGTTTCTCAATCTTTAATAGCATATCTTAGGGTAGCGATAATCATTCATGATTAAGATTTTTTTCTATCCAGTTTATGATTAGACCGAAAACTTTAAAAGAGAAATGTAAAGCACCTTTTTCAAGTCTAATTGCATAGCCTCCCGTATTCCTGCGGGCATGATGGATTCTTTTAAAAACGCTCGTTTGTATTTTTTCGACCAAAACAAAGTATCTCAAACTCCAAACATGTGCAACGTGCATCAAAAAAGTAGATACAAGGTTTTGCAAGAGTCGAACAATGGGACTCCAAGAGTCAAGTTTCAATCTGTGTACCACGGATAACGTAGGATTTATAGCAATGTTAGATTCACAAATTACAGCATCCTTTGCATTAACAAAAATCACCGATTGAGAAAAGTTTGTTCCAAGGTAGGTATAACTTTGAACAATTTCAATCCTAGAATCACCATACATGAAACGTGAATATTTTTTATTGTGCCTGTGACCTCCCTTTCTAAAGATACCAATGTTTGCTTTGTCTATATGGAGTATTAAATCATTTATTTGACAATATTCATACCAGAGAGAAATAGATAGTTACAATGAATTACAAATATCAGTTGATAGAAACTTGGCGCCCCCTACTCGTCCTTGTATTCGTGATGGCCATATTATTGATACACACACACACACACACACACACACACATATATATATAATTAAAAATTTGTCATAAGGACAACCGCAGGATTTCGCCGGGAGCAGGGTGCTAATCTGAAAAATTGCACCCGCTTCCAGCGAAATCGCGGTAAAATTTCAGCCATAACCACGTCTTACAACCGTGAGATAGGTGGTTACAGTCTGTAAAGGAATCAATATGACGATCCAGCAAAAGCCTCGTGCACCCTAAGAACACGGAGTAACCCAAGGACAACCGCCTTCTGCCTTTTTCCCGCAAGTGTTCTAACATATTGTTGACAAGCAGGGATGCTTTTTAGGCTATTAGCAAGTGAAAGCTTGGCACCTCCAAGAGCGCCGATGATAAGGACGATCAGTTTAACAGAATATT
>NC_046665.1:105499429-105512706 GCF_010883055.1 Belonocnema kinseyi | reverse complement strand
AAACCACAATTTGATCCAGGACTCGGTCGGTGTGCAAAGTTCATTACCACCGACAATGGCCGACATGAGGTAAATGAGAGTAGGCTCTCAACCCTTTACTCGTGTGCTTCGCGTGGCCATCGTAGTTATATCGTACGCAAACAAACCTGATATCGACTTTGACTCAGGCAGATTAGGAATTAAGATGATTGGTATTTTACCCCGAGTAAAACTGTTCAATTGCGAAGTAAGCAATTTTTGACGGCTACAAAGCTACAAATTGAGAGATAAATGAGCCAATTTTGTGTTTTTTCACTGTCCAATATTTGTGCTTAAAATCGGTTTACACAATTTGTCTATTTGTGCTACAATTATTGTGCATAGCTGGTCAAATTTAATGCCAAATTAAGAAAATCAGCAAATGTCTCAAGGAATTATAGGTTATGTTTCTATGTTTACCTTTCAGCTCTACTCTCTTCATCATTGTTTTCAGGGTTTTTTCAGAATTGTCACAGTAGGTGCGATCGAAAGGTAAAGAACTGCACAAGTTCAAGTCGGGTGGCCACTTACTGAGAAAACCGGGAATTTTAGCCCAGATTTTTAAATACCAAGAAGTATCATTAAGTTTAAAGGAAAACCAGGAATTATTCAGATTCATTTTTAACTTTTGTGGAAAATTTGAAACCTTCTGTCGAAAATGAAATAATGTTTCACAATATAGTTAAATTTTTAAAAAGCAAGTTATATTTCCATCCAAAAAGCTGAATTGTGTACTGAAAAAAGGCATTTTGAATAAAAATACATGAACTTTGCACGAAGGAAATTTAGTTTCATTCAAGTCCAGTTTTCTAGACAAGAAATTAATGTTTAATCATAGTTAAATTTTCGACAAAAAAGATTAAATGTCTTGTAGTTAAAGAAATTACTTTTTAAACAATAAGAAAAAAATCTACAAAATACTTAAATTTTCAGAAAACAAATTTTTTCAACTAAATTGATGAATCATCAACAAAAAGAATAAATTTTTAACAAACTAGTTCCACTTTCAACCAGAAAGGTTGAAAAGAAACGTTAAAATTCTTTGAAATTGCTTTGAATTGTTGAAATTAATTGAAAATTCCTTGGAATGTTTTAAAACATCCTGAAATATTTTAAATCCTTAAAATACCTTCAAACCTTTCAAAGCTCCTGAAAATTCCTTGCAATTTTAAAAATACCCTAAAATATTTAAAATCCTTGAAAATCTCATATTAACTTACTGTAATCAATTGAAAATTCATTGGAACCTTTTAAAACACTCTAAATATTTCTAAGCCTTTAAAATCTTTTGAAACACCTTGACATTTTTAAGAGATTTCTGAGATACTTCGGAGTTTTTTTTTAAACCTTGCTAATATGGTAATAAATTCTTTAAAATTACTTTAAATTATAAAAATGAATTAAAAATTCATTGACATCTTTTTAAACATCCTCAAATATTTAAAATCTCTTGAAAATTGTCAAAGCTCTTGACAATTCCTTGAAATTAAAAAAAAAACTAAAATATTTCAAATCTTTTACAACGTCGTGCTACATTATTTAAATCATTTGAAAATTCCTTGCAATCTATTAAAATATCCTAAAATATATCATATTTTTTCGAATCTCATATTAAATTACCGCAATCAATTGAAAATTCCTTGGAACATTTTAGAATACTCTCAAATATTGCAATACCTTCAAAATATTTTGTTATACCTTGAACTTTTTTTTAAAGATTTTAAAAGTACCTCTTAAAAATGGTTTGAAATTCCTCCTTATTATAAAAATACATGGAAAATGCCTTGACATCTTTTACAACATCCTCAAATATTTAAAATCCATTAAAATCTTTCGAAATCTTTTGAATTTTTTTAAAACTCTTGAAAATTCCTTGAAATTTTAAAGATACCCTGAAATATTTCAAATCCTTCAACATGTCATACTGAATAATTGAAATTAATCGAACTTTTCTTGGAATCTGTTAAAATATACCAAAATATATGAAATCCGCCAAAGGCTCGTATTAAATTACTTTATTCAATTGAAAATTCCTTGAAACCTTTTTAAATTCTCTCAAATTTTTCAAATCCGACAAATTCTCTTATTAAATTACTGTAATCAATTGAGAATTCCTTGGAATCCTTTTAACTTCTCTCAAATTTTTCAAATCCTTCAAAATATCTTGACATACTTATAACTATTTTTGAAGATTTCGAACTACTTTGTAATTTAAAAAAATAACCTTGCCGCAAAATTTTTAATTCTTTGAAATGCATTTAAATTATAAACGTCAATTGAAAATTCCTGGAAATCTTTTAAAACATCCTCATATATTAAAAATTTTTTTAAATCTCTAGACATTTTTTAAAGCTTCAGACTGAAATTTAAAAAATAAAAAAACTTCAAAATATTTAATATTATTCAATATTATTTCATATTTAATATTATTTAATAAAATTCAAAGCTTTCGAAACTTGAGCTTCAAAAATGTTCAATTATGAAATATAAATATTTTTTAACTCTATGGAAATCAAGTTTTCAATGTTTAAATTGTAAACTTGGAAGTTTATTTACAAACAATTAGTAATCATAAATAAATTGCAAGCGTTTAAAATTCGAAAGTATGTTTCAGAATATATTTAAATATATTTTAAGCTTTAAAAAATTTCCAGGAATTTCAAAAAAATTTGAAGGATTTTTAATATTTGAGGATATTTTAAAAGATGCCGAGGAATTTTAAATTTATTTTTATTATACAAAGGAATTTCAAAGAATTGAAAAAAATCAAAATGGTTATTTAAAAAAATTTCAAAGAATTAATAAAAATTAGAATGATTATTTCAAAAAATTTAAAAGTAGTTCAAAAATCTTTTTAAAACAGTTCAAGGTATGTCAAAATATTTTGAAGGAATTGCAATATTTGAGAGTATTTAGGAATTTTCCAAGAAATTTTCAAATGGTTACGGTAATTTAATATAAGATTTGGGAAAATTTTATATATTTTGGTATATTTTAATAGATTCCAAGAAATTTTCAAATGATTTTCATAATGTAGTATAGGATTTTAAAAGATTTGAAATATTTTAGGGTATTTTTAAAATTTTAAGTAACTTTCAAGAGCTATGGAAATTTTTAAGGGATTTGTAAAGATTTTAAATATTTAAGGACGTTTAAAAAGATTTTTTTGCTGTTGATAATTCATCAATTGAGTTAAAAACATTTGTTTTCAGAAAATTTAACTATTTTGTAGAAAATTCTTTTTGTTTTTGTTGAAAAATTAATTTTTTTTAACTACGAGAAAATAATCTTTTTTGTCCAAAATTTAACTATGATTAAACATTAATTTTTTATATAGAAAATCAGTCTCGTTCGAAAATAAATTTCTTTTGTACAAAAGTTCATGTATTTCAGTAAAAGTGCCTCTGTTTATTATATAATTCAGCTTTTTGGATATAAATTTAGCTTTTTATTTGAAAATTCAACTGTTTTGTGCGAAACAACTGAAAGAATTTTTTTTATCGGCATTTGATTCAAAATTTCTTTTCTCTGCCGAAAATTAATTGTTTTAGTTGAAAGATGACCTATTTCTATTAAAAGTTAGACTAGTAATTAATATCAATATAATATTTTACAATTATAATATTAACATTTATATATATATATATAGCAATAATATGGCCATCAAGGGTATAAGGACGAGTAGGGGGCGCTAGGTTTCTATCAACTAATATTTCTAATCAATTGCGACTCACCATGATGCTGGACATTCTTCTTCCTAAAGTATTCAAAGTTGCGTCCTAAGAAATATTTTAGTCAAGATATAGATTTGGTGTATTACTAAATGTTAACGAGTAAGAACCGGGATCCCGGCCAGATAAATACACCTAAAATACTCATCCCAAGTGTGTAAGCCTATACAAGCTGTGCTCGATGATTTGGATTTATACTTATCGAGTATTTTCTAAAATTGTTCGGAGTCTTTGCCATTGTAAGAGAATGCAAAAACAAGTCCCATAAGCCTCTTTTTTGGCTACAAATATTTTTAAATGTTCTTTTTTGGCATTTTCGTACATCAATAACATATCAGTTTCAAATTTTTTAAGTGTTTCTTTTAATTCTTTCAAGCTATTTTAACATTCATCATCAAACCACGGTTTCGACTATCTAAACCTTTTGTTTGGTGTCACAATCATATTTGAATTAGTTGCTGTCTCTTTAATATAAACAATGAAATTATTTGCAATTTCGTCGATCGATAAATTAGCAAAATTTTAATTCGAGGGGTAACGGATATTTTCTTTATATTCAGATACAGTATAGTTATTCCACTTAAAATAAAGAGTAGATGATTAATCATTAGAATCAGAAGTCGAGCTATCAAATAAAGTTCCAGCTACCGGAAAGTGATCAGAGATAGACGGGACCCTTATAACATTAAAATCCTTGATTATTTGTATATCCACATCATTAGGCCAAACTAAATCAATAATTGATGTACTTTATCCTCTTAAGAAGGTATCTGCTGCTGGACAGTCGCCTTTATTCCTCCCACTAAGAATAAGAAATCTATTTTTTTGAAACATTCAACTATCTGTTTACCCCATTTTGTCTGTTTCAGGACAAAGGATCGATCTTATGCCTTTTAGATTCAGAGTATCACAACAAATTTCTTTTACCAGTTGGTTTCATTCTCGTTGCTTGACTGTAGATTACCTCAAAACCCGAATTTAGTAAGGGATAGATAGCTCGTGGAGACGAAGATAGCCATGTTTCACTTAAACAGAAAATGTTATTAACGGTAGTGTAAATAAAAATGTCCTCTAGATTATTAAATCCTTGTGTGTTCCAAAACATCAGCGATGACAATGCTCTATTTTTTAAGGTGTTTGCCTTATCCTGCTAGTTGTCGAGCTTAACGATGCTATTGAATCTCCTCCATCCGACCGGCATTCATCATCATGTTGGTTTGCAAGTAGTTTTTTAGCTGCTGCATTGTCCACAAAGAGCCGGGTTCCTCTCATAACAGCAGGATTGCCAAGTCGCTCTAGTGCTAGTTGACATTCTCTAAGTTTCCTATGTGTTTTTGTTTGGTCACGAGTGAGATCATGCGAGAAAAACACGTTTAGGGGACGCAAGTTTTTTGCCTTTTGAAATATGTTTTTCTCGTACTCCGAGTTGGTCAAAGCGATTAAAATTGGTCGAGATCCCTCCCTCTTTCCAATTCTTGTGATTTTCCCTAAGCAATGCGACAGTATATTGATTTCTGCTTGTTTAAAAACTGTTTTCGTTCGAGTTCTTCAGTGTCTCAATATTCTCAGCCATTGAATTGACATTTAAATTTGTAGTTTTGAAATCCTCTTAGACTGCTAACAAGAGCCTTTAACTCTCCATTAGATACTATTTTCATGAACTGAAATCTGAAATTTCACTTGGAACCAGAACACCTTATTTCCAGACTCAGATAGCGGTCACCAAACACGTTCGATCAACATGAAGGCCAGAGCCGGAGTTGATAGTCAGAGGTCAGAATATAAAGAAAAGAGTTTTGCGGGCTCCTTTTTCAAGCGTCGACTTACACCTTTGCTCAGAAAACCGTCAACGGTAGAAAAAATATCTAAGAGATCGCTACTATTCTTTTTAAATTCTTCATTCCAATACATTTCTCAGAATTGAAAACTATTGTATAATTTAATTTTTACGAAGATTTATTCACAAATACTTGATTTTTAAAACAAATGAAGATCGAAAACCGCTCAATGAGTTGAAAACTACAGTTTTGTGATATGAGTGCAATACAACAAATAAGATTATTATTAGATTATTACTTACTGTAAAATCATTGTTATGCAAGAAATAACATTTTGAATATTTTTGACTCTAACCAGTGTTGGTGTGTGGTTGGGCACAAAAAGAAAATTATTCAGACAAATGTACCCATTTGATGATACTAGTAACTGTAGACGCAGGCCAACTGACTCCGTTACTACACCCATCAAAATGGCAATATTTTGAAGTCCTTTTTATGCTGTGCCGGCTCACATACCAACACTGAGTAAAGACAGAAATATTGCAAATAATATTTCTTGCGTAAGAGAGATTTGATTAGAAATGTAATTATTCAACTGCACGCGCATCACAAAACTCATGATAATTGTTTGTGTAAATTTTTTAATTCCCCATTCCCCACCACTTTTCTGACGGATTTCATTTTTTTTGTTTTAGGTACACATATAATATCTAGCTTGTTTAAATCACGGCTAAACTTTTGTTTGTGTTATTCATTGTTGAAAGTATAATCTCCACTATCAACAAGAGGCGGGAAATGTAGAATGTGTATAATTTTTTAATTAAATTAAATTTCTCTGAAAATAAAGAAAATTTAAAAAAAAATCATAAACATATAGTTGTAATAGAAATGTTTTCAAAAAATCGACGGATTGCGCATTTTTCATCAGTTTAATATTATGAAAGATAAAGAAGTTTTAGTATATATTTTAAAGAGAAACAACTTCATTGTATAAAGTTTTTTGTGTCTGGTGTACTTTTGCAAAAAATGGGTCTTGAATTTTTAGAAAAATCGCAACCCTTGTACCCACTTTCACATTTTTAAAATTTTTCCAACGAATTCGAAAAAGTGTCAGATTTCTTATTAGAATCGAAAAAGCAAAGCTAATTATCTTAATCATTACCAAAATATATGCACTATTGCATTCAGAGATTCAGCGCAAAGCACGTAATCTCACAAGCAAGCGATTATTACGTTTCTTATTACGATCTACAGAATAAAGTCTGAGACACATGAGACTCTAAAATTCTTTTTGATTGTGCTTTCGTGGCCTGTTGGACAATTATAGACTTCTTCTCGGGTCATTTCTTTAACGGCGCCGCTTTCCACGTTTAGTTTAATTCGTTTGGACCCCAAATAAACAGGTTTGTATATTCCACGAAAATATCTGTTTCTGTTAACTGTTTTGTCTAATATTGCACAGATGTCCCCATTGGATGTTGATATTACAATTGTTTCTTCGTTTGGTATAGGAACAAGTTCTCCAGTTTGTTTTTTCAATAGAATTGGTTTGTTAAGTGGAAAAACGTATGTTCGAAGCTCAAATATCTGGATAGGGTTATTTTTGGCAATAAGTCGAACCAATCTATGTGCTTCAAGTGTAAATCCAAATACGTGAGTAAAAGTTTGCCTCGCATTAGGAGATCTCGACCTGACCCGAAGAGATGGCTGGGCAGGTGATGGAGACCCTACAGAAGAATAAGAGCTAGATGTAGGAAGAGAATTCTCAGGGGATTGTCTCTTAGGAGCAGCTGAAGAAGTTCCGTGACGAGGAACGCTAGGAATAGGAACACCATTAGGCAAGCACTCGAACTCTAAACTTAATTCTGGAACAAGAAAAAAGAGATTGCATATTTTTTAAATTTACAATAGTATGTTGGTATGTCATAACATCTATTTTTGCGCATCTTTTGCAGTTCACGAGATCTTCGCATTAAATAATTATGTTACGTGAATTTCTAGGTGGAATTTTGCATTTTGGTATTTTAATATAATATTCTCAAAATAATTTTACGTTTATTAAAATATTATTTAGACACACACAGTAAAATCCAGTTGATCAATTTGATCCTAAAATTGGATCAAAAAGTTATGAACTCTTTTGAACTGAATTAGTGAAATCTCACTGATCTCCAGTGAAATCTGATTAGTTAAAACTGCCGGCACTATAACACTGACAATCAGTGAGATTTCACTTATTCAATTATTGGAATTCCGTGATTGGTTTAATCAGGGAGGTTTAATGGTTACTCAATACCAGTGGTCATATGATCACAGATCGGTAGGCCTATCTTACGTCAAAGTGTCCCGAGAGCCAAACGGCCATAGGTCTCCCCACTTTCCAAGAAAAGGTATTATATCCAGCTTAAAGCATTCAAGCCCCAAATATTTCTATCCCAAAAACACTGATTGATAACATAGTCCGTTCTCGGCCGTTTTTATGCAAACTGAATAAATCGCGAACGGCTTGAATGGAGGTTCATATCTTGGCCGCGTGGAGCGCTATATCACAGGTTAAATCTTTCATTTAGCCTCACTGGTATATGCAGTAATGCTTTTTCAGTTGTGTCACTTACTTGCTTAGCCGGTTAATTCTAAGAAAGAAGCAATTGTATACGTATGCCGCCTTTTTTATTTGGTTTATTTGGAAAATTTACATGGATTTGAAAGGACTTTAAACAAGATAATTTTCTTAAATTCTCCTTCGTAGCATTATGAGGACTCAGAAAATGTGATGTAATTGTAAACCAGCCCTTAACATATGGAGTTCGCTTTGTCCTTTAAATCACTTTTAAACTGACTTTTAGCGACGTAATCGTGTACTCCGTGCATATAGGAAAACCAAATAAAAAATTAAAAACTTAAAATATTTGTTCTTTTTTAGAATTGTTTCTATATATAAGTTTTTGGTTTTGTGCCAAGAGGACGGCCAGGTATTAACAGATGGAATCACATGAATTCCCATCTAACATAGCGCTGCTGAAGTCCGGTGACCTTTTCAGTATAAAAAAACTGATCCAAGACGACTCTCTCGGTTCCAGTTCTAATCCTCTTTAAATCCTTCCTTAACTAAAGTTTGGTATGAAGGACGTTATAACTACAACCTGCGTTATGTTGGTGAATTTCGACTTAACTTGGACATTATTTTGACTCGCAAAATAAACTTATAGCGTAAAGGTAGTAGTTGGGCATATAATCTAAACAATAAATAGTATACACTATAAAGTAGCCTTGGAAAGGACTGAAACTATAATTGTCAAAAGGCATGCACACGGTAAATCTAAATCTCATGTTTCAGGCGACGAATGGAGACTGGGTATTTGGAATGCTAGGGTGAAGAATTAGCTCAAAATGAAAGAATTACGAGAAACTCTGCACGTAAGGAAACTATATATTTTCTGTGTGCCTGAAACAAAGAACAGGGATGCGAAAGTAGGGACATAGAAAACAGCGTGTTGAAAGGCGGATTTGAAATATGGTCAGGAGTAGATAGTGAATCAGATGGTAGGCAAGGAGTAAGTCTGATTTTCAATGAAAGAACAAAGCGGCACCTCGGAGGTCATGATCTCGTATCCCCCAGACTGCTGTGAGCTAGAATAAAAGTAGGAATAATAAGAGTGTTTATTAAAGCATGCTACGCGCCAGTTGATAGTAATCCCAGATTACAAAAAATTAGTTTAGGCCTAAAATGATACATACGTACAACTGGTCTAAAGAAAATAGCTACAGTATAATTGGCTTTGTTGTTGTGGATAAAAGACTAATAGAGCTAGTAAAATATACATGGATCATGAGTGTTTCTGAATGCAAGACTGATCGTAACCTTCTGATTTCCAAAATTAACTTAGGTCGGAAATGGATAAAAAAGAGAACAAAGAAAACAAAACAAACGCGCATCAAAATAAAGAACCTATAGAAAACATATTTGCAAATAGATTTCCAAAATAAGATAATTAAAATTATAAATGGGTTAACTTGGGATGCGCTGGTAAAAAACAAAGATATAGAGGGGATATGGACTAAGCTCCAGGATATCATTCTTAGATGTGAGATCGAAGTGTGTGGTACCGCAGCTGTAGAAAGATTGTCTGGTGATGCATGGTGGAATGATGAAATTCAGGCTGCCCAAAGATTTAAGAAAAAGCGTAAGAAGAACTTTGAATATCAGAGGTCTTAGCGATGAAGAAAGAAACAGAAGTCTAAATGATTACAGATGCAAAAAGCGGATACTCTGACGATTATCTAAGGAAAGTAAAGATACAATTGAAGCAGAAAGAGAGAAAAAATACAAAACGACTTGGAAGAAAGCGAGAAACTGCTTTATAAAAAAATGTAGGGGAATAAAAGTACAGAATTTGTCAACATAAGAAATAGTAATGGGGAAATGCTATATGATGCAGGCGGGATACTAGACGCTTTCAGAGACTATTTTAGGGGACAATTCAGAGATGAAGCTATCGGACACCACAACTGCAATGTAGAACATGATGCGTTAAAAAAATTAATTGAGAAGTTATGTCTCACTGAAGTTAGGGATATAATTAAGACCTTAAACAGCGGAAAGGCTGCCGTTGTAGACTGTATTAACACTGGAATGTTTAAACATGATGTCGAGTACATATCACATAGACTGTACGAATTGATAAACTCATGTATCAAGATAGGAGAAGAATTTGGCAAAATTTGGATAGTTCAAAGTAGGGCTATGCCAGAAAGGTCATGTACGGATCAAATATTCAACTTAAAGTAAGGTAGATAGAAGATAGATGTAAACTTTAGAAGGCTTGAAAGAGTACGGAGTTATTGGATGGCTCCTACAAGCTACAGAAACAATAAATGGGTAAATGGGAAATTGAGTGACTGTTTCGATAATATTCAACGAGTTAGACAAGGATACGTGATGTTTTCATGGATATTTATATTATTCATGGACAAGTGTTTAAGAATGGCTCTTTGCAACGAAGAAGGTGTGGATCTCGAAACAGTAAGAGTACGTGGGTTAGCGTTCGCATATGGTAGGGTTGTTATGGCCTAGTGAATGGAAGACTTGCAACAAATGTTGAATAAGCTGAATGGAAGCATGTAGAGCATGGGCCTTAAGATTAACGCAAATGAAACAAAACCTATGTTGCTCGAAAGAAAGAGTGAGAACACAATATGCAACAATGTATTAAATAATGAAAAAATTGAACAAGTTGGTAAGTTCCCATACCATGGTAGCTTAGTTACTAGGGACGGAAAGATAGATAAGGAGTTAGATAGACGCATAAACGGAGGCAAGAAGATTATTTGTAGAGCAGGGCCTCTTATCAGAAGTAAAAATATATCATATGAAGCTAAAATGGCAACACATAATTCTATATTTGTACCGACTGTACTATACAGTAGCGAGACATGGACCTATCAAAAAAATATAAGAGTAAAATTAACGCAATTGACATGAGATTCTTGCACATAATATACGGAAAAACGCTGATGGACAAAGTGAGTAACGAGATCATTCATAAAGAATATGGTGCAAAAGAAACGCTAGTAGACACATGAAACAATAATCAGTTACGATGGTTCAGGCATGTTGAGAGAATGCCAAATGAACAACTAACGAAAGAAGCGTATCAAGGTAAAGTAAACGGCAGCGTGCCCAGTGGCAGACTGCGGAAAGAATCGTTAGAATTTGTAAATGAGATCCTACTTTCAAGAGAGCCTGTCAGTAAAGCGAATCAATCTAAAAATTATATAGCCCTTCATCACATTACTCCCTTCCCCACCGAGTGAGCCACAAAATTTCTAAAGGGAAATGGCTTGATGGTGTAATAATAAAATAATAATAATAATAAAAAGAAGAACAATTAGAAAATTACGAATGAAAATAATGTAATTCTCAAGAACAACTGCCGGTACTAAATTTTCATGAGTAGCAACTTTCGAAAGTCAATATAAATTGATTTGACAGATCTGAGCAATGAAATTCCAAATTCACATTGACATGTGAAAGTCTTGAAAACTGGTTAAAGATAAAAAAATGTTCAGAGCCATAGACATTTGTTGCTTAATATTGGGTAATTGGACCATTTTTTCCACCCTGAGAGTCAAAAAGTTTTAAGTCATTCCACTTTGATCTTAGAATGTTGTAAATTAAAAAGAAAGAAAAAAAATTAATCGCTGAATATTCCGTTTTTTGCTGTTTGTTAGAAATTAAATTTTCCAAACTAAAAATTGATTTATTGCAGTTTCGTTTATTTTTACTCTGAAGTGAAGAATCATTCTTTGTGCAAAATTCAACATTTTTGTGGAAAATCAGTATTTTTGGTTTAAAAATGCGTTCTTCTCGGTGAAAAATTTATTATTTTGTGGTTCAAAATGCCACTTTTTTGTTTCACAATTAATCGTCTTGCAGCATTTAATTGATTCGCGATGATTCGTTATAATAAGAAGATGTATTTCGGGTTTCAATCATGTGAAAAACTACGTACACTTCACGAACTATGCACTTGAAGCGCTTTGAAAAATTAAATGCATCGTAAAGAGTATACATGAGAACAACATAACCTGATACCTTGGTTTTCGGATTAGCCCTGAAGAAGTTAAATGCAATTTTAATGAAACGTTGGAAAAAAATCGTAGTTTGGTACACGATTGGAACGCGAAATTTCTCTTCTTTTTAACTGAAAAGTATTTAAGATGTCCCGCGTGGCGACACTTCAGTTTTGTATTGTGAATAGTGCTAGGGGTGAATTTTCAAAGCGAATGAATTTTATTATAGGGTGGGACACACAGCCTAGAATTTCATAAAGATAACTTGCCTGACTATTTAGTTACAGTTTTTTAATATAACCGATGTTTTGTAGGAAGAAATTTTGGACTTTAATCGCAAAAAATGTTAAAGGTGGATTTTTGAAGTCGTTGAATAATATTTATGGGATTCCGAAAATAACTTAGACTTTTTAATCGGATTTTGTACGATTCTTTTTAATTACAAACTTGAATGGCTCTTTTATCTAGGGACATATCGGAATTGTTTCGTAAAAAAATCGACAGGTGGATTTTGAACGTGGTTTTCTGATGTGGCTTTTGTATGTTGTTCATTTTTTTTCTGGCTGAGCTGGCTCTCTAATTACCTGTCTTTGAAGTCAAAGTGTTTTCTACATACGCAGTAGTCGCTGAGTGTTGAATGTGGTTGTACATAATTCTACAATTCAAATGGAAAAGGTTGCGCCAGTATGTAGGCGTCCAACTATGAAAGGGGTTCTTATGGTAGGTATGCAGTTACGTATAGAGTCATATAGCTGGCTAAAATTCCAGAATTTTAGGGCACAAATGAATTCCACAAGTAAGTAAATGATTCACCGGGTATTTTTGAAGATGGAACTTCAAAAAATCGGTTTTTGGAAAAAAATTCTGTATTTGGCGAGTCCCATAATCATACATGACATATTCTGTCTTTCAACATAAAATATACCTACTTTGAGTTATTCGAACCAACCATATGGGCCCCTTAATGCGGACGCCTACATATAAAGTTGATTCTGAATAATGGCTAAACTGTTAGAATTCAGGGATTTTCAGCGACATTCACGTTACTTGCTCATGTACAGATGAGACAAGTCCAAATGTGCAGTTCGAAATTTGAACATGCACAGTTTTATCACTGGCGCTCGACGTGCAAAGTTAGAAGCCTGTAAATTTCCACCGAATTTCCACTTAAAATTAT
>NC_046665.1:105481841-105499329 GCF_010883055.1 Belonocnema kinseyi | reverse complement strand
ATTATGATATTTACCACTAAAATTGAGAATCACGGCCGAGGATAAGGCCAGAGTCCAGACAATCTTCATATTTTCTGATAGAAGGAAAAACTGATTAATTTATTAATTACGAATGTTTTTAAGCATGTAACGGATATCGCTTCATTAACTGATATAATTTATGCTAATGTCGCTAGCTTTTAGTTTAAAGGCGTCAAGGTTCTCCTGCTGAGATATTTGCATTTCATAAAAATGACCTTAAGAAAAACTGATAACAACTGATTTCCCTTTTTTATCTACATTATACGGTAGCTGCTAACACGAACAAGCTAAAGCATTAAAAACTAATCTAAATTCTCTAAAACATGTGAAAAAATAAATTTAAAAATATGATTGTTAGTAATAATATTATTAGAATTATACCAAATCCGAGCAGTTAGTCAATTGACTTTGGAACGCGTACATCTCCTAGAAATACGCTGAAAACTATACTGATAATAATCAATTAAGTTTTTTCTAAACATACCTATCACATTTCAAGGTTACAAAGATTCCGAGGGTTTTAAACAGATTACAAAAAATTTCTAAGAATTTTATGAGCGTTTTAAAATCGAATTTCAGCAGATATTCAAGTATTTTAACGGATTTAAAAGAATATTATGGAAATTTATACTACCAGAAAGGATTTTTTATGATTACAATATTTTAAGGGAATCTTAAAGCATTTCCATGCCATAAGAGAAATTTCAAAAAGATTCAATATAATTTAAAATGATTTCAAGGTTTATTATGATTTAAAGCAAACATTATTTTTAAAAGAAATACTACTATTCTTATCATTAGATCCAGATAAGAGGCTAATCGTTGCTGATAACGGTAGGCTTGTAGTACAGAAATAGATAACTCACATTTTTCCGAAAATAGGGTTTTCACATACAAAATTCTTTAAAAATCTAATAAATATTTTGTTAAATGGATTCGCTAGAAATTTCATTTTTATTATAGTTCAAAAAGAATATCAATGCTTCATAACCAGATAGCTGACTTTTTACTTATTACTCATCCCCTTCTTCCTTTTTTCAAATCTGTTAACCTTTGAATTTTTTGAACCCTTTTCTTGACCATATTTCTCTTCCTAAAAGTTTTTAATGCAATAAAATAATCAAATAGTTCTTTTTCTAAAGCGAAAACTCTTTAAAAAGCTATTGACCTCTTTTTTGGCACCAAAGTGTCAATCAAATTTCAACCTGAAATCTTAAATCTCTATTTTCTACAAAAAACCACTTTTATTAGGTTTTCTCAATTTACTTTTCACTTTGCGATCACAAACGATATTTCTGAAATTTTATAATTTATTTCCAAATAAACACATACACCTCTCTTCTCTTTATACATCTTTTGCCAAAAACTCCTGTTTTACAGTGCAATACGGTCACAATTAATGTTTATTTTCCCGGAACAGAATAAGTTTGTTGGGTGAAAACTGTTTCATTCCTATTCAGCCCCCTCATATCTCGTGAGTAAGTTTGTATTTTTTTTGGATTAAAAAAATAGATTTATAGTCACTATTCAAATGCGAATTAAAAAATTACAAGAAATATAAAATTCCAAATTCTTAAATGATTTACTCAGAATTGGCCTTACTTTGATATGTTCCCTGTTGCGTTTAAGGGATGAAGTGCTAGGACTTCTAAGCAGTGGCGCCGCAATGAAATTTTTTTTGGAAGGGTAAACTCTCTTTCTATCGTATATGGCGGACATAGGTACATTTAGATTTTTTTGAGGACAAAAGGCATTGCTTGCCTCCTCTCAACCAAAAATGGGGGGAGCTGACCCCCCCTCTTCTAATGCCACTGCTTCCAAAAAGTTTTTTTAAAAATCAAAAAGGATATGACGCGAAGGGCATCGCTATTTCAATTTTAACGTTGACTTCAATCAAGTTCCGAAGTACTTGGTCGTATTGGGTTCAAGAGGAGAATTGTTGGGATTTCCAACAAGTATTGGTTAAAATTCGAATGAAAAAGAACTCGAAGGACATCGCTATTGACATTTAAACCTTGGCTTCGATCAAGTAACAAAATACTTGATCCTATTGCGTTTAAAGGGTGAATACCTGGGACTTGCAAATAGTTTTGGTTACAATTAAAGTGGGATGACACCCTAATGGCATTGCTATTCAACTTCCAACCTTGACCTTGATCAAGTACCGAAGTACTTGATTGTGTTGCGTTCAAGGGGTGAAGTCCTGGGACTTCCAAAAAGTTTTAGTTAAAAAATCAACCAGGATAAAACCTAAAGGGAATTGCTATTTAATTTATGACCTTGACTTCGACCAAGTATAGAAGAATTCATGTGGGAATGCTAAATTTCAAGGACGCTTTGAAGTAAAGTGTGTATCTGCTGTATTCCATGCGCGGAATTTAAGATAACGCTAATTTCTGAATGTTGGCAGCACTATTTCACTATATTTCTCACGACCAATCAGGAGTCACCGGGCGGAACTAATAGTAATAAACATTATATCGTCAGCTCATGAGTTGACCGTTTAGGTTAGTTTGCCTGGTACGCAATTTTTTACAAAGCAGTGCAATTATTTTCACCTAAAGATTTAAATTTTCAAGCCAAAACTTTCTGCCACTCCATATTTCTTATGTCACGAATTTCCCTTTACAGGGATTAAAAAAATAGACAATGATACGCATGCAGATTTTTCATTTCTGCTTGTGTGACATTTGCCACCTTGGCTTCGCTCGAGTGGTAAACATTACACTCGTTAAATTCCCATGAATACTGTGACAAGCCTGCATGAACATTGCCTTTTTTAAAATTCCTTTTCTGCTCACAAATACTACTGTTTAATATCCTGGTAGTTTCATCTATATAAATTTTATTACAACTAGTGCATTTCACGAAATACACTACAGTAGACAAATTTCCTATTCTATCAGAATCCTGTTATTGAATTTCTTTGATGATCTCCTTAATCTGTCCGAAAGATCCGAGATATATGGTAGAATAACTTTTACATCAGTCTTATTGTATTTGTAACCAATTCTTTTTATTTTTTTCTACAACGGAACTATAATATAATTCGTTTATACGTTCTTTTATCAACTTCTTTATTCACGGAAAAAGGTTAATTGTTTAAGAGTAAGGTAGACTTTATTTCGTCTAAATTTTTTTTTCTGTATTTTATGTCATTTAATTTGATGCATCCATCGACTACATCTTTGGTCAAACTGATCTTCTGGCTAAACATATGGCGGCATTCGAAATTTGAGTGACAAGCAGACCAAGATAGTTTTTTGTATCAAATTGTTACTTATTTTAAAGTTCTTTTTTCAAAAGTAACGTGAAAACTGTTATTTTTCAGATCAAAACTATGTTTAACAAGCGACTCAGTTTTTCCTGAAATTGTTTCCAAAATATTTAATAAGTATTTTTCTAGATCATATGTCGGTTATCTAACTAAGGGACACATATAATATCCAATTTAGACTTAGTTTTTGTACTTAAGGGAGTGTATAAGCTTTTTCCATAATACTAATATGGTTTTTTTAATCTGTAAGAAACAAATTCATAATGTATCTTTTGTTTTCTCATCTTCAAACAGTATCATTGCATTTATTTCAACTGTTGGAACGACTGTTAATATAATTCTTTTTTGTAACTTTTAAACATTTTTAAAAATAAATTATGTTTTTTCTTTTAAAGGAAATAACTGAAAATATTTTTTAACTCCTACAATGATGGAAAACTTTATTTCTCCAGAGACCTGATTTTATTATGGTCTGCAGACTGGTGATTTATGAACGCAATATTCTAAAACGCTTTGCGACTACACTTTGTTGGCCTACTGGACAATTCGCATTTTCCTCTTCGCTCGATACACTAACCGTACCGCTGCTAATATTTATTTTGGGCCGTTTCGACCCTAAATTGACAAGTTTATGTGTTCCACGAAAAATCACGTTTCCGTTTACTAATTTATCCACTATTGCATAGACGTCACCATTAGATGTTGATATTACCATTTTTTCTTCGGTTGGCATGGAAAGAAGGTCATGATTTCGGGCTTATAATCTCATTGGTTTGTCGGAAGGAAAAGCATTTCTTCGAAATTCCATTATCTGGGTGAGCTTGTTGTAGGGAATAGGTTGAACATATTTAAGTTCTTGAAATTTAAATCCTAGTACGTGAAAAGTAGTTTGCCTCGCAAGAAGTCCTGGACCTGGAATGAAGAGGTGTTTCGGATGGTGGTAGAGACCCGGTAAAAGAATAGCGTATGGCAAGAGAAAGAGTCGTGTCTGGAGAACTTTTGCTAGAAAAAGAAGAAAACGGTTTCCAACTAGGAACATCATGATAAGGGTCATCATCAGATCTATGTTTGGACCGCAAACTCAATTCTGAAACAAGAAATAGTGGATTAAATTTTTTCAAGTACGTATTCTTATGTTGGTATATCATGAGTTGTGAAAGTGGTTGTAATTGGAAATGTAGCTTATATACCACATGTACAACAAGTATCGATTTTCGTACTGAAAAGTGTGCCTAAAGTCACAATTCGTTGGAGGTATCAAAAAAGTACAACGCATGCTTTAACCAAATATAGTTTCCTTTTGACACAGTAGTTACGTGTTTGGCATACATTTTCAACACGTTAGTAACTTTTTGAACATTTTGGTTATCTATGCAATAAGTGAGAATTGGAGAATTCACCGCCTTCTAGGAGGTGCCACCAAACTTACATAAATGGTCGCGAAATTTTAACTTATAGTATGAAAAGTTTTTGAAAGAAAATTATAAAAAATGAATGATGAAAACATATTTATTTCTGTTATAAAGATCAAGTAAATCCTTGCGATGTATCAAAAGCTTTTCTTGTTTATAAATAAATATTTTTGATAATTGTATCCATCATTATTATTCTCCAATTAATTTGTAATACATTTCCAAAATATTTTTAGCTCTGGATAAAGGTGTAGACTTTTTTAAAATATATTTTTGTCAGATCTTTGGAGATATTTAAAATTATTTCTTTTTTTTTCTTCTAAATATTGCGATACTTGCGAAGTATTATTTTTTTGTTACTTGAAATGAAAAAGGCTCTCTTCCGTATTGTGCTGTCAACTTTACAAATTTCATCAAAAGTCGGCTTTTCTGCAAATTTATCACAATATAGTATTTTAACATAGTTTTGTCTATTGGTTGCTACGTTTTTATGCGTGTTACACAAAGTTTTAAAATGCCATCCATCTTTGCGCTTCTCTTATAGTTTGCGAATAATTGCAAATAATATTTGCATTAAACATCATACGAGGAACTCCATTCTTGATTTCGAGTCAACTTCTCACTCTGATGAAGTCACATTCTCCACCCAAAGCGTGAGAGTGACACTTTTTCACACTGAGGCAGAGCTGCAACTTCACACTTTTAGAGTCGACACGCAATTCGTTTGGAGTGAAAAGTTCCTCTAAATCGAAGAGTTTCTTCTCACACTCACGAAAGGTGAAGGCCGACTTCAGTTAGATTGGATGAGATTTGGTGTAAAGAAATAGTGAAATTTCGCTCTTACAGAGTGGAATTCTACTCCGGGAAGTTTAAAGAGTCGTATTTTAAATATAATATTATTATTAGTATGGTTTTATGCTTATTTTATACTGTTTACATTAACTCACAATAGATGTCAGTCGATCAACTTGATCCTGCAATTGCATCAAAATGGTAAGCAAAAGTTTTAAACAGTATCGGGATTATTAATTTCATCATGAACATGCGCATCAGAATAATATAGTTTTTAAGGTCAACTACCCGTTCCCAATTTTCATGAGTAGAGAAAATCGAGTGTCATTAGTGCCAATAATTTATATGCTATATGCAAGTAGCGACCGTCCAAATGCCCATTGACATTTCAAAACTCAGCTTTCGAAGAAAGGCCATAGCAAGATAACTATGATCTGGGTGCCCCTGCTCGGATGGGATCCATATTGCCGGGGCATGTGGCTATCCCTATATAGATCAAGTAAACCAAATTATTAACTAACTTTTTTTACAAAAGTTATAAAAAAACGGCTGTACCGATCATGATGATCATAATGGTTGAAATACATGCTAGAGAGGGTATAAGGGGTTCCAAAAAATTTAAGAACCAATTCTGTTAATAATATGAAGATAAAAAAAATTGTAATAAGTTTTTTTAAGAAAGAACTTTTGGCACATCAACCATTTTTTCCCTATATCATGCTTACATTTATGGCTGCAAAATATATTTTTGCGGAAATGATAAAAGCATTACTTCATAGTTTTAAAAAATAAATACTACCTGTTGGCCCCTCACATGTATGCAAGTCCATGAGAATCGGAGAAACCTTAATTTTCAACAATAAGAGAGAAAAATACTTCTCTTCGTTTATTGCTGATATTAGCAAACCAATGTAATGTGTGTTCAGGATGCACCACACGGAAGTCGTCAGTCAGATCAGCATCCAATAATTTATTTACACTACATATAAAATCTGTAATAAAATGCAGGTAAATCACGCCCATGCTTCTGTGTGAAACTAGGTGTATGATATATGACAATTTCACTCATCGGCACGAAGCAACAAGAAGGTGAAATTGTTTCGTGGTATGTTGAAGGGCACTACGAGAGACCACGTTTCAACTTTATGAAGATATACCTATTAGGTACAAATAGAAATAACTGAGAATATCGTACACTCAGAAAAATTTTTGTTTGAATCAAACAAATTTTATTTGAATGAAACAAATTATTTCTTTAATATAGAGTCAAACAACTGTTTGTTTAATTGGAATAAATTTTTTATTTGTCCTTATTTGTTTGGTTGAAATACATTTTTAGTTTGTTTAAATAAATCTCTTGTTTAAAATAATTAAAGTTCTTGTTTACATTGAATATATATATATATATTTTTTCAATTAATTATAGACTTTGTTCAAGTGTAGCACATCTTTTTTACACTTAACCTCAAAATGCAGCATTCTTTATAAAAATAATATATGAGCTCGATAATATGTTTATTTTTAATTATAAGTATCGTTGTATATGTAAAACCAGAAACACGTATTCATTCCGAAGCTTAATTCTGGTTAATTGTTAACTATGTGCTTCTCATTTCTGAATAAAACAGTGATAAATTAGAATAATGGGGAACGAACCAGAGTTAGACATTTGATTTGAATGTATATATAAGTGCACCTGCTTTTAATTATACAATGATAATTTTAATAGAAAAAAACATGATTAATGTCATAAATCATCTTCATAAAGAAAGAAAGATAGTATTGAAAAATACTTACTCACATTCGAAATCTTCAATTATGTACAAGGTAAACGCCCTACAATTTAAGTAATTTCTAAACTTTATTTAACTAAAAACTATTTAGTCCATTTTTCAATTAATTTAAGATTTTACGGTAAATCCGAACCTTCAGAATAATACAACACTGAAAAAATACCAATGCTATCAATCACATGATAAATTAATTCATAATCTAGTTTAGTTACTCAGGAACCATTGGCAGCGCTTTATCACGCCCAGCGGCACTTTGTAGTTCTGCTTTATACTCTATTTTTTGTTTGAATCAAACAAATATTTTTATGAATTCAAATAAACATATTTTAAACAAATTCATTGTTTACTAAAAATTACTATTTTGTTTCAATCAAACAAATTGTACTAAACAAATTATTTGCTTCAATCAATAAGACAAATAGTTTCCATTTCTTAACATTAAATATAACTTTTTCTAATTGAAGAAAAAAATTTGTCAGATTCAATTATATGAATTCAAACAAATTTTGTTGTTTGATTCAAACAAGCATTTTTCTGAGTGTACCTTTCCCAAAATATCGAATGACTTTAATCGTTTGACATAATTGAGAGAAAAATAAACTTGCAAACCTTAGCACAACCCGTTAAAACCAAAAAACAAGTATGGCAGTTGAGCTTAGATGAAAAGCGCTACGAGGAACTGAGATCATTCCGAAATTAAAAATAAAACTAAATCGCAAAGAATAGTACAGTATACGTGAGCATGAATACAAGGCCATGGGACATATGCCTACACTTATTGAGAATGAATCAAAATACTTGAGAATTAGTTGCCATTCTCAGGCGGGGCAAGAGTTTTGTGCATATGAAGTGTATGATTGTAAATTGTTGGGTACCGTGTGTGTATATAGTATATATATGTTTTGTATATTTTTGTTGTATTTTTTGTTGTATATATATGTATTGTGTATATAAAGTAAGGGATGCTAATCTGACTGACGACCTCTACGTGGTGCATCCTGGGCACACATGGCAATAATTTGGCGAATGTCAGTAGTAAACGAAGACAAGTATTTTTCTATTTACTTATAATTAATTGACACTGTGACTAAAGAATTTACGATGAAATGTGTCTTTAATCGAATTATGCTATTAAATCTGGTTTTTTGTTTTACCATTGCATACAAGTTATTGCTTTATAAATTAGAAATTAAGACGGCCCCTCATTCTCATGGAATTGCTACATGTGAGCGGCCGAAAAGTAGTTTTTATTGTTTTAAACTGTTAAGTAATGCGCGCATCATTTCCGCAAAAAAGATTTTGCTGCCTTGAATGTGAGAATGATATAGGGGAAAAATAGTTGATGTGCAAGAAGTGCTTGCTTACAAAAATTTATTTAATAATTAAATTTTTAATATTATCTTCTTGTTATCAACAAAATTAGTTTTTGAAGTCTTTTCGGAACCCCTTAGTACCTTCTCTAACATATATTTCAACCATATTGATTGGTAAAGCCTTTTTTGAGAAAACTAAATTTTGTTGTTGTTTAAAATTTGGTTATAACTTTTGTAACCATTTTTTTTAGTTTATACTTGGATTTACATTATCTTTCAGTGGTAACCAGTTGATCCCGCAATATGGATCAGATCCGAGTGGGGGCACCCAGACCATGCTTATCCTGTTATGGCCTTTCTTACGCTTTTTTAACGAATAATTTCTAAGTTTCGACGCAGACTGGAAACAACGCAAGCTAAAAAAAGCGACTTGTCAAGATAAAAAATAATGTTTAGAGCCATAGATATTAATAGCTCAATAGAGGAAAATTGGTATTTTCCTCTCACCCTGAAATACCGAATTTCTATAACATTCCACGTTGATCTTAGAATGTTAAAAATTTTAAAAGTGGGATTCAGAACTACGTTAATCTATAACATCACCTTTCAAAAAATTAAGTTCCAGTTCTTAATATGGTATTTTTTTGTAGAAAATTTGGTTTTTAAACTTAAACTGTATCTATTACAGTTTTAATTATTTTTTCTCTGCCGAGAAGAATATTTCGTGGCTCAAAATACAATACTTTTGTTTAATATTGGTCTTTTGGTTTAAAAATTCGGCTATGGCCCTTCTAATTCGGATGGCCACATAGAAAGTTGATTTTGCATAATGGCCAGATTGACGAAATTTAGGGAGTTTGTGATACTTAAACGTTACCTTTATATGCATTGATGAGTCATGTTCAACTGTGATGGTCGAAAGTTAGAAGTGCACAGATTTACCTCTAGCCCGCGAGGTGTACAGTTGGACAAGTGTAAAGTTGCACCGTGTATTTACTTAAAATTATAGATATATCATATTATATAAACTATACTATAGTCGCTATCCATTAGATTGAAGCCGTCAAGTTTGTCTTAATAAGATATTTACATTTTATAAAAATAATCTCAAGGATAACTATTTAAAACTGATTTCAGAACTTATATAATCTTTCTCGTGTTACCAAGCACATGCACCGAATTATAAGGTTTCAATAATTTAAAGAGTTTCCAATAAATTGAGATAAATTTGAAAAAATTTCGTTAGATTTTAAAACAGAATGTAAACAGATATAACATGATTTTAGGAGCTTTCGCAGGATTCTGAAGATTATATTTGATTTCAAGCATTGCAAGCGATTCCACGTTAATTTGAAAGAGTTGTAATGCTTATACGGAATTTCAAAGTATTATAACGGATTTAAAAGAATTTCATAGATATTCTTAATATCTCAAAGGATTCTTCATGGTTGCAATATTCCAAGAGAATGTCAAAGCCAAAGGCATACCAATATTCCAAAGACATCATTGTAGCAAATGTATAATTGATACCAATCATCTATGTAAAGCGATTTTTTCACATTCAGTATACACTGATGCTAATAGAATAATCTAGGTACGTTTGAAACTTTGGTACGTATAGCCATCAACTTGTTAAACCTTTCAGCCAAACATTTTTCACCATTTTAAAGAATTTCAGCGGCTATATAATCCACACCAGCAGCCCACATATTATTTAAGTTCATACTTATATTCTCATTCTTAGAGACAACTTTTTGCCTTCTTTGCAGCTGATGTACTCCATATTTTCACCACTAAATAATTCATTTGAAAAGTCTCTTCAAACATTTTTCCTTTATTTGTATTATGTATCTGGCTAGCCTTAGTCGAAGAAGTTTTAAAAAATGGAAAGTGGCCATTCTATCCCAAGAAAAAAATTCCCGATTTTAAATGATTCGTAAACTTGTCTCAGTCATTGAAATTAGAAAATTCTGACTCTTAAACCTCAAGATTCTATCATTTCCATGACTAAAACTGAACTGCATTTAAAATAGATCTCATTTGAATTTAAAACTTTTAGCTAAACATTTTGTGATTAACGCTCTAAATCTGCAAATACTTAAATTAGAAACTTTTATAAAATAAAAAGTTCAAATATTACAGTTGAAAAAATAGAAATTTACTTTATGCTATACACTACTACCAGATACGTGATACCTGATTTATGAAATTCCAAGTGATTGCATAGATTTTTCTTCAAAAAGTTGATCAAATTCTAGGTAGGAAAGTAATGGGCCGCCACTTGCTGATTTTGGCGAGTGTTAAAAAATTCTCCATATTTTTTCGGGTTTCCGTTCAGTGTTTATCCTAAAAGCACAGAGATTATGCGCGAAGCGCGTAATCTGACATACGGAAGTTTATTATGTTTCTTATTACGGTCCACAGACTAATGGTTTAAAAAAATAATATTTTTAAATTCTTTCTGATTACGTTCTCGTGACCTGTTGGACAATTTTCGATTTCTTCTCGTGTCAATTCTTTAACCATGCCAGTTTCCGCATTTATTTTAACTCGTCTTGACTCCAAATGAACAGGTTTGTATATACCACGAAAAAACTTGATTTTGTTTGCTGATTTGTCCAATACTGCACAGATGTCACCTTTGGATTTTGATATAACAATTGTGTCTTCTGTTGGTATAGCCAAAAGTTCTTGGTTTTGTTTTCTAAATAGAATTGGTTTGTCGGGAGGTAAAAAGTATTTTCGCAGTTCAAATATCTGATTGGGGTTTTTGTAGGAAATAAGTTTAATAAAGCTAATTGTTTCAAGTTTAAATCCAAGTACGCGAGTAAATGGTTTTTTCACAAGAGGAGACCTGGATCTGGCTCGAAGAGATGGCTCGGTAAGTGATGAAGTATCCGCAGAAGAGTGAGGTCTGGCCAGAGGAAGACAATTTTCGGGAGATTGTCTTGCAGGAGAAAATGATTTTCCGCGACGAGGAACACCAGGAATAGGTTCACCATTAGGCAAGCACTCGAACTCTGAACTTAATTCTGCAACAAGAAAGAAGAGATTTCCTATTTTTTTAAATGCACAGTCGTATCTTGGTATGTAATGACTTGCGAATGTGTTTGTAACTGTCAGTGTCGTTTTCAGACAATAGCTCATTAAAAAAAATAGTTATTTAAAAAAAGATTAATTTTCAATTAAAATGAGGAATAATTCAACAATAAAATTAATTCTTGACAAAAGAATAATTAGAGTTGCTCTTATTTTGACTAAAAGTTTTGTTCTTCCCTTTATTTCTATAAAAAGTATTAATTTTTAAAATAAATTATAGTATTTTTGCTATACAACGCAATGCAAAACAGGCTTACTGCAGAGGGTACAGGAACAGTGTGGCAACTTAGCCGGATGTTGCCATTTTTATTGTATGTTCGCCGAGTGCGGTGCGATTTTTAAAATTACTCAAACGCAGATCCTCAAAAACAAATAAATACAAATATAAATGTATCAAAATAATTAAATAAAACCATAACATATCAACCCACGCGCCCAGAGAAAATCTGAGTTGTTTAAATAAATAAATAAATAAATAAAACAATAATCTCTGCCCACATGCCTGGGGGTATTTTACTTTATCTAAAAAAATTAGAAAAATAAAATAATAAACCCACATACTCAGGGGATGTTAACTTCATTTAAAGAAATCTGAAAATAAAAACGCAAATGCACATAATTTTTAATTTATTGAATAAATAAAAAACTTTAATACTCATACCCGATACGACCCCCTATACAATCTTCAATTCAATTCAATAATTTAGAAAATTAAAACAAGAAACGCATAAGCTTTTTGAATCATATTTTATTTAAAAAAGTAATTGATAAATAAATAAAAAATGAGTGAAAAATATCAGGCTGATTTTAGTTTAGCTGTATTTTTCATAACGGGCTCACCACCTCGAAAAATGTTTTCTTCAACAAGTTGTATATTTAAAAGCAACAAATTATGAATAACTATTAACCTGGCGATTCTGCTTTTCCTAATATCACAAAATTCTTTAAAAAACAATCCTGATGCATACTGTACACAGTTTAGCATATGTATGTGTACTACACATTACGCGCCTCCGCTACTAAGCTATACTTAGTATATCTATAGTCTGTTCACTGAGAGAAGACGCTACAGACGCGCATTTAGGTTGTCATTTCTTGGTGGAGGAGTGTCCTTACCCTTTTTTCACACGCAGTTTCTTAATTTATCTGTTTATGGGTCCCTCGGTCTCAATTTAATATTTATTACTCTTCTTGGGTTTCTTTTTCAAATAATTTGAATGATTTTTACAAGATGCTATCCATAAAAGAAAAGAACCTCACCGCGCGTAGGTCTCGAGTTACAGGGGCCTAGGCAGCTACTTGAGTTTTTCACTTACTCGCTCTTTTTTTAATTGAAACGTTTAAAATTAATAATTCTGAAATCCTCGACTTGAAAGTATTATGCTCAGAATGTTTCGAATTATTCCGATTTCAACGATATGTAATTTGTCCATGAAGTTTGAAAATTGGGGAAGTAAGCAATATCAAATTGCATATTGAGCTGAAGTTTCTTTATTTAAACTTCTTTAAATTTTCAACTTTCCTATGCAAGCAATATATCATTGGCAGCGGAAAAATTCGTAGATGCTGATTATGACAAACTTTTAATTATGTATAGGTGGAGAAAGTGCAAGAAAAATGGCGGAGCCAATCAGCGATCAGTATACTAGTTCACAACTCTGTTCCTGGACCCTCTGTAAGGCTTACTGCATTGGAGCGCCATCTATTAAATTAATTTAAATAACGATACCCCTGTGGATACAAAAAGAACAACAACCGCATACACATAGACGGGCAATGCATAAGGTTGCTCGTTACTAAGTACTAGTAGTAATCTGATCGTAGGTCGGGAGGTCTGAGATACGTCAATGTATCGCGTGAGCCAAGTACCCAGAGCTCTCCCCTCTTTCCAGCAACAGTAAAATATTCCCAACTTATAGCACTCAAGGCCCAAATATTTTTTTCACAAACACTGGTTAACAATATACAGAGAAACGCTAGTGTTAAATTTGTTGCAGCTCAAATTTCATTGCTCTTACAATAAGAAGTTTCAGTCTCATATTTATTTCTATTACCTTAGTTGCACATCTGGGCCTCCAGGGATAATTATCATTTTGGCACTGTCAGCCACCTGAACACATGTCAAAGCAACTATTTACTTTGCGATATTATACTAAATAATTGTTAACAAGCAAACTAGTTGAAATAATATTTACCTAATTTTCAACTTAGCAAATATTCTACAAGAATTTTTTCAAAATTTAATTTGTGCAAACAGCAAAAATAACTACCTAATGATGAGCCGACGGTCTGGCTGCAGCGAATTAAGCACCAGGTACTTTTTTACGTATTCTAGGAGAGCTTTTTAAAAATGTAAATTTGGTCAATAACGAAAACAATTCCAAGTGGTGAGATGACGACCTGGGAGCACCAGGTCGTGCACCACGAAGTTTAGCATGTACTCTGTGAGAACCGTATCGAGCACTAGGTAGTTTAATATGTATCCTGCGAGAACTTTTTAAAAATTAAACTTTTGTGAATAATGAAAAGCACAAAAACGTATTCTCGGAGAACCTTCATAGAATTTAAATTGTGTCGTCTCTTTAAAGAATACCAATCGAGAGTCGACGACCCGGTGCGCCGGATTGTGCACACACAATTTATAGATATTTTGGCAGTTGTAACCATTTAAATTCCTAAAAAGTTTCCGTAGAAGACGTGCTAGACTATTTGGTGTACGACCCGGTGCACCCGGGTCGTCAAAACACCATTTGGAGTAGTTTTCGGTATTCACAATAATTAAATTTTTCAAAAGTTCTTGTAGAATACGTATTAAACTACCTGGTGCTCGATTCGGTGCACGCGGATCATCGACTCACAATTTGTAGTTATTTTGTCTCTTAGGACAATTTAAGCTTTGAAAAAGTTCTTGTAGAATACGCGCTATGCTACCTGGTGCTCGACCCGGTGCGCCCGGATAGTGAACTTGCTATTTAAAGACGTCTAAACTATTGACAAAATTACTATTTAGCCACGATCCTTGATTAAGCCAGATGTTTCCAAGTGTCTTGTCATGTTTGAGCCATGCAAACGTCTTTCACGCGGGTTCTTAGAAAAATTGCGCAAAGTCCAATAATAGAAAATATTTATCCACCAATCATTTATAAAAAGTAAGGTAAATTGAGTAGATAGTGTCCATTTTTGAAAATTTCTCCAAAGTTCAATTTCAAACAAATTTCGTTCGATTGTGGGCTAAGCATGGCAGAGGGGCTATTAGCTATGCTTGTCCCATTCTTCATAACCATGAGATGACCGTGAAAGGACCGTCGGCGAACATTGACCCAATCCTCAGCTATGCTTACCCACGCTTTATTTACGTTTGCCCCATGGTGAACCCACGCTCAACTAACGGGTTACCCACACTCACCTCACGTTTAACCCACGGTCACCCCTCGCTTATGCCTTTCTTGAGCCATGGTTCACCTATTGAACCTTTTCCACACGGGACATTCGAATCTGTGGAGTGCTTCTGTCATTGGAATTCGAGTTAAGTCTATGAGTGTTGAAGTTGGTTGCACATATTTTTACAAACCAAGTAGAAGAGATTGTGCCTAAGATATATCAACCATTCCTGGGACAGTTACGAAAAGTTAACATACGTAAAAACAATTTTAAAATCGTGGATTGTAATTTTGGGTACAAAAACCGTTATCATAAGTAGCTCATACATTATTCAAATGATTAGAACACAAATACATTATTAATTTTAAAGCTAATTATTATAAATGGATATTTTTCAAACTAGTCAGAACGCCCATTAGTCGGACAAGAATTTTGGTGTATATCCTTAAGTGAGATACAAAAGAAGCCAGTACTAGAAGAACGAAAATCCAATGTGTTTTATCAAAATAATACGATACAATTTCCTTACAATTATAGAATACATTTAAAAACAAGAATAGATTATTCTAAATCATGAGAAATTTATTTTTCTAGATTTTTGAATAAAATTAAAAATAGTGTCTTAAGATTTTGCTTGAAATATAACTTAATGGATATTATTAAGTGAAGTTCGTTAATATTAAAAATATTTTTTATAAGCTCTTTGCTTGGCGTTTAGTTGATTATTTATGCTAAAAAAGTTGTTTAAAGTAGTTTCTTGCAACCTCCAATTCTAGCCTCAAATTTTGCCAACTGTTTAGGTAACAGAGGCCAACATGGTTTTGTTGTTCGAAAGTGGAGGGTTATTTTCGAAGTAATTTTTTACTTAGAATCCGAATCCGGGGTCAGAATTGTCCCATCACGTAAGGGTTTTTCTAATATTTGAGGGCTATGTACTCAAAAAATAGCGTTTTTGGCTACTTTTGAGGTTATGTTTAGAAGACACCAAATTTGTTGGGATTTTTCCTTTAGTTGTATAATACAGTACTGCTCTTTCTCTCTACTTTGAGAGTCACAGAGTTCAATTACAAGTTTTCTTTACCAAGGTACGCCAATTTGAAATTATAAAATATGTCTCATTATGTCTTAAGAATTTGTGAATCTTGACTTCAGATTCGTAATCAAGATCCCCGAACACCCCCTAGTGCAAATTTCCATAGCCTCAAATATCTTGAAATCCTGACGTGGTGGGCCAATTATGACCCCGGATTCGGATCCGACGTAAAAAATTACTTCAAAAATGACCTCCACTTTCCAAGAACTGACATGAACCCATTATTTGCAGGCCTGTGTAATTAATTTAATAGTAACTAATTAATCTATTTTTTCTATAAACATTAGGGAGTATGCATTTAAATTTAATATTTTAGATTAATATTAACTATTATAAAAATTCAATAAGATTAATATGATCGATTTACTTAAAAATTCAACTGTTTATTTTTAAATGAACTTTTCTGTTGAATATTTATATTTTGGAGTTGAAACTATAAATATTTAGAAGAAAACTCGACTTTTTGGCGTGAAAATTCATTCATTTTGGTTGAAAAGTCTCCTTTTATATTTTTTATTCAGAATTTATAGTAATTAAAATTAATACATAAATTGGAAAACTTTGTTCGAAAATTCATTTTTTCATTGATTGATTTCATTTTTCTTGAGCAAAAATGCAACTGGTTGGTTGAAAATTAATCAGTTTAAGTTAAGGCTTCAACAGTTTCATTGGAAATTCGTTCTTTTTAATTAATTGAACTGCTTTGGATTTCTAATTAAAAATTTTTTTGTTTGAAATATCAACTATTATATTTCTTGATAAGAATTTACCTATTTTCATTAAAAATTCCACTACTCGGTTAAAATGTGTACTACTTTATAAAAAAATTATCATTTTACTTGAAAATTCTACGGTTTGGTTGTAAATTAACTGGTTTGTTAAAAATTCATATTTTAGAGTTAAAATATAACTGTTTTGTAGGCAAATCTTTTTGTGGCTTGAGAATTCAATAATTTGGTAGAAAATTAATTAATTACTGTTTAATGAAAACTCTTACTTGGTTGAAAGCTCATATGTATTGGTAGAAATTTATTCTTCTTTATTGTTAAAAATCGAACTATTTGGTTGAAAATTTGTTTGCCTTTTTAATTAATGGAATTCTTTTTAATGTATTATTTAAAAAAATTTTGGTTGAAATATCACGCTGTTTTGACATAATTTTACCACTGACCCTTGACGTTGACAAACGGGCACGTGTAAACTTACGCCGTACAGTCTGTCAAGTTAAAGCGTGGGTGGCTTTACTCGCAGTCGGTAAGGTGTATCGACATGATTTTGGTGTCAAAATATTAAGAAGAGCTCCCTCT
>NC_046665.1:105473547-105481741 GCF_010883055.1 Belonocnema kinseyi | reverse complement strand
GAGGGAGCTCTTCTTAATATTTTAACACCAAAATCATGTCGATACACCTTACCGACTGCGAGTAAAGCCACCCACGCTTTAACTTGACAGACTGTATATTAACGTAAAATTATAAATATATTATTGTATTCACCAAAAGAATTGAAGATCATGACTAAGGATAAGACCAGAGTCCAAACAATCCTCATATTTTCTAATAAAAGAAAACACTGATTCATGTATTAATTACGAATTTTATTGAAGATGTGACGAATTAAAATTATATCGCTTCATTACAAATCTAATCTAAACTATAGTCGCTATCTCTTAGTTTACAGGCATCAAGGTTTTCCTAATGAGACATTTACGTTTCATAAAAAAGGTTTCAAGACATACTGATTACAACTGATTTCCCGGTTTATCTAATGTATACGGCGGCTAGTATCACGAACCAATTAAAGCTTAAAAAAACTTATCTAAATTATCAAATAGACATAAATTTCGATTTTTTAAAATAGTAAAAAGATTATTAGAATTATGCATATCTGAGAAGCAAATTAATTGACTTTTGAACATGAGCATTTTAAAATCGAATTTTAACATCAATTAGAGTATTTCAACAAATTAAAAATTTGTTAATGGAAATTCATAATGTCTGAAAGGATTCTTCATGATTACAATATTTTTAGGCATTTCAAAGCATTTTCATGCGATAGGAGAAATTTAAAAAAGATTTTATTTTATCTCAAATGATTTCAAGGTACTTAATGATTTAAAACACTATACAATCACCTTAAATTGCACCAGGTGTAAAAATATATCTCCCTCGAGGAAGTTATGTTCCAAATGAATGTTTATCACAACAATAAATTTTGTTAATGACACGTGATTATACAATCACCTGTAAGCGCACCAGGTGTATAAATACATCTCTCTTCTCCAACTTCATTTAGAAATTAACTTCCTCCAGGAAGATGTATTTTTAACACTTGTTGCACTTGAAGGTTATTCTGTAGTCACGGATCATGAAATAAACTGGTTAGTTTGCCTCCAAGGTTCATTTAGAACTCAACTTCTTCGAGAAAGCATTATTTTTTACACCTGGTTCAGTTGGGGATTACCGTATAGTGACGGGTCATGAAAGAAATTGGTTATACCCTGTTCAACGAAAGAACGAAATCGGCCGCGCAGTTTTTCCTTAAGAGAGGCGTCGACAAATTTTTTTTCTTCGGTGTACAGCCAATCGTTGTTGAAGGGACACAATATTTTTTCAAATAGACTGACCCAATTGCTCTCTGAAATTTTTTAAAACGTTCATTAGGGGCGCCACTAAAATCTTGCCTGCGGGGGTCCTACACCTACATTTCCCTTTCTTTGACAAACTGCGTGCCGAGAACGAAATTTCGTCTTCTTGGAATTTCGTTCTCTCGTTGAGCAGAGTATAGTTGCGACCAAGGTCACTACCTCGAGGAAGATGTATTTTTTACACTTGGTGCACTTGGAGGTTATTGCATAGTGACAAATCATGAAAGAAATTAGCTCGTTGCCTCCAATGTTCATTTAGAACTCAGCTTCCTCGAGGGTCCTCGAGGGTCATGAAAGAAATTGGTTGGTTGCGACCAATGTTGTTACCTCGAGGAAGATGTATTTTTTACAGCTAATGAACTCGGAGGTTATTTTATAATGACGGGTCGTGAATAAAATTGGCTCTTTGAGCCAATGTTCATTTAGCACTCAACTTTTTTCAAAAAGATGTATTTTTTATACCTGGCGCACTTGAAAGTTATTGTACTATATAGTGACAGATCATGAAAGAAATTGGTTGGTTGCAATCAATGTTTACACTTTCAGAAAGATCTATTTTTTACAACTGGTGAACTCGGAGGTTATTTTATGATATGGGGTCATGAAAGATATTTGTTGGTTGCCTCCAAGGTTTATTTAAAACTCAAATTCCTCGAGGAAGATGAATTTTTGACACTTAGCGAACTTGGAGGTTATTTTATAATGGCAGATTATAGAAGATATTTGTTGGTTACCTCCAAGGTTCATTCAGAATTCAACTTCCTCGGCAAAGAAATATTTTTTACATCTGGATCACTTGGGGTTTATTGTATAACAACGGTTCATGAAAGAAATTGGTTGGTTGCGACCAATGCTGCTACCTCGAGGTAGATGTTTCTTTTACAACTAGCGAACGTGGAGGTTATTTTATAATGACGGACGATGAGCAAAATTGTCTCTTTGAGCTAATGCTCATTTAGAACAAAACTTCCTCGAGAAAGATGTATTTTTAACACCTGGTTATGTATTCCAAATGATTTAAATCGCATGCCGAACGTAGATGTTATTGCAAAAGTTTTAAATAGTTTCTAGCAAAAATTTGCTGAGTCTTAGTAATCTCACTTCGTCACTCACCTTTATCTTTATAGCAATCTGTAAACAACTGCTGTAACTGCATACACACATATGTCTCTCTGGCCTATTCTATGATTTAACTGAGTCGATGTTAGGAAAAACCAATATTTCCCATAAGACGTGATAATCAGTTACCAGGTTTAGACCGTGGACCCTTCAATTGTATATTATCTTTCTATCGCTTATTAATAATTTTTCAGAATTTGTTGCACTTTAACAAATGATGGCTCAATTTTTTGTCAAAATATTCTGGACAACTCTACTGCTGTCAATTTTAAAAATAAACTACTACTGACAAAATGATTATTTTCACAAATTGCATACTTTTTGTAAAAAATCATGTTTCTTCTCTCATAGGAAATTTCTAAAAAGATTTCTTTGATTCTTAAAATTATAGGACACTTCAGTTTCCCAGAGACTTGATAGACTTGATTTTATTAAGGCCTACGGAATTGTGATTTACAAACGTAATATTCTAAAATTTTTTGCGACTGTGCTTATTTGACCTACTGGACAATTCGCAATTTCTTTTGGGGTCATTTCCCTGATCGCCCCGCTGCCCATGTTAATTATTACCCGTTTTGACCCTAAAAAAATACGTTTATATATTGCACGAAAAATCATGTTTCTGTTCGCTAATTTCTCTACTATTGCGCAGACGTCACCGTCGGCCGATGTTAATACAATTTGTTCTTCGGTTGGCATGGGAAGAAGGTCCTGATTTTTATCTCTTAATCGAATTGGTTTACCGGGAGGAAAAATGTATCTTTGAAGTTCCAATTTCAGACTCGGATCGTTGTTGGGAATAAAACGAATATATCTAAGATCTTCAAGTTTAAATCCAAGCACGTGCGTAAAAGTTTGCCTCCCAGGAGACCTCGACCTGACACGAAGAGTCGGCTCGGCAGGTGGAGGGGACTCGACAGAAGAATTTGTTCTTTCAAGAGGAAGAGACTTTTCAGGTGATTGTCTTTCAGAAGAAGAAGAAGAAGAAGGTCTGCGATGAGGAACATAAGGAATAGGCTCGCCATTCGGCAAGCAATCGAACTCTGAACTTAATGCTGCAACAAAAACAGCCCATTACATTTTTTTCAAGTAACTAATCGTATGTTAGTATGTCTTAATTTTTGAAGGTACAACGTTTTTATCCAATTTGATTTACCATAAATAAAACCTCAGGTTGTCTGGTAATCAAAATTAAAAAATTCCATCCATTTTTGCGCATCTTTTACAGTTCACAAAATATTTGCAATATATAACTATGTTATATGTTACACGGGGAACTTTATGTGAATTTCCACGTGAGTTTTTTCACTTTTGTCTTTTTAATGTAACGTTAATATTAGAATTTCTTTATTTTTATGTTTAGACTACTTTAACAAACACAGAGCCACTAAATACGGAATTATCAACATCATACTGAAATTTGAATAAAATGGTATGCATAAATTTTATGCAGATTCCGGATTTTTTATTTAATCAGAAAATTGCACATCAGAATGATGTAATTCTCTATATCATCTAACTGCCTGTTCTGAATTTTTATGAGTAGCAGCTGTCCAGTTTCATGAGTGTCAATACAAATTTATAAGGAATTTCTCGCACACTTTGAAACTCCAAATTTTTTAAAATGTTCCTCGTGAATCTATAAAAGCACTTTCAAAAATAAAGTAATTTCCTGCGCTGACATTGAATTGGCATTTACGGTTAATTTCTTTTCTTGTGTTTTTTTATAAAAATTTTTTTAATTGAACTATTTCATTTTGAATTATTTTCACTCTTGAGTAAAGCATAATTCTTGGTTCAATATTTAAAAATTTGGTTGAAAATTGGTCTTTTTGGTTAGAAATTTATTTGTTTTGTATTCCACCATTCTGTTGTAAATCCGTTGTTGTTTTGTTCAAATGCGAAAGTTGTTTATTTCAAATTCATATATTTTTGTTTCAAATATCAATTTTTAAATTTTTCGTTAGGATTTCATATTTTAGTGGACAATTCAATTTTTCAGTAAATCAAACAATTCGCCTTGAAATAACTTTAAATTTAATTTTTCAACTTCATAATAATATTGAGCGACCAACAAAGATTACCACTAGAGCATTTAGAAGGAAACTTGTGTGAATATTATCAAATTGACATTTCATGACGGTTTTAATTAAAGGTAGCTGAGATAAGATTGGTTAAATATGCTGGGCTTTTTTTTGAACGGTTGGTTATTAAAAATCTGAGTATGCAAATATCTATTAGAGGCTTCTGATGGTAAATTAAGTAATATTTATAATTTTTGCCGTGGGCCCTCACAGTTAAAGCCCGTTGGGATAGGGCTTATAATTATAATAAAAATTAATGAGAATTTAGTATGATATCGTTCCAAAATAGGGAAAACAGGGTTTACGTATCAAAAATTAGTGTAGTCGTTTTCAGCCGGCAAAAATAATATTTTTGTTTGAACAAGTGGATTGGCTGTCGCAGTAACTCTCATAAAACTTGCGAGAATTTAAAGTTCACTATATGAAAGTTGACAAGTAAAGATTATTTGTGAAAAGTATCGGCTAAGCGGCGTTATTTCTCAAGTGACCGACCCAAGAATTCGAAGTTGTCTGATCTGAGTTAAACTTAGGCAAACTGTTGTGCTATTGGATAGTAGTTTATGGGAGAAATTTTTGTGTATTTCGTCTAATTCGAAAATTTTGAACTTTTCGAATAGAGATAAGAAAATTTTTTTAGTACATTGTCGATAGGGGGTTTCACGCCCTTTCGATTGGTCTTACGCATTAAAAAAAAATACTTGAAATTCAAAAATGAAGGTCATACATAAATTGGTCTTTTTTGGAAGTAAATCAGGTTGTTTTGCCTTTTCTTGACTCAAAGAATTAGGTTTTTTCCTATAAGACTATGTAGATTAGAAAGTGGGAATCAAATTGTTAATTTCTAAAAATAAGCGTTGAGTAATCCGGTATGCACTTGACGCTGGCTTTCGAGCTCCGCGGAAAATCGTGGTGCCTTCATGGTATAGTTTTTACAAAAATTGATAATATATGCTAGTATATTTGATGAGTTTCTGTATTTTAAGGGGTTGAGACTACCTTTATTTAAATTTATGTGATAATTTTATTGGTAGAATTAGAAAAAAAATTAGGAATTTTGGAAAATCAAGTTATTGAATAAGAGGTCCAGTCCAAAAATTGGTTGAAAAATTGAAGCTTGAAGATTGGTTTATCCCTTATTAACCCAATTTGTCCATTTTTGTCCGTCAACTTTAAGCACGGACAACTTTGTTAATTATGCTGAAAAAAATCTGAAAATTTATTGGCAAGTATTTTCAAGTGTGCTATTTAATAATCTGATACGAAAATGAAAGAAACCACCCCTTCCCACCCTATTTTTAATTTAAAAAATGAAACGTGATTTTTTAAGGTATTTTTGTAAATCTCATTTTCGATGCGAAAGAGGTCTTGAAAATAGCTGAAATCACAAAAACTCCAGCTCAATATGTCCAAATAATAAAGTGATTAACACAGAAAATTCATTTTTCATCATTAAGGGGTTGTACGACCACCCCTAAAATAACATATGTACGAAAAATCGCTGTTTTTGCGGACTGTTATGAAAAAAGTTCGTTAAGCTTTTGAAAACAGGTGAAAATGGGGGAAAACTAATCACAAATACTAGAAAACATATTTTTTTTGTTACCTAATGTTAAATTTCGTAACGACCCCATAAAATAGTCCAAAGGGGTGAAAATCGGCAGTTTTCCAAAAATACTATCTTCAGTACCAAAAAATTTCAAATAAATTTAGTTCTAAAAATAATTAAAGTTGAGGTAGGTTGAAAATTTTAAAATCTGTAGAATTTAATTCACGTATAATTTTTAAAATGATTTTTTGATGAACATGTTCGAAAGTTTTGCATGTGCTTGCGTATGGAATGTCTTCAGCCATTTCTTCAATAAAAATGTTTCCAGTTCTTACTGCATGTAAATAGACGTATATAAAGAACCTTCTTTTTATTTTTTGCTATTTTATGTTCCTTTTTAATTTTTTTATTGAAAATTTTATTGTTTTTATTTTCAGAGAAAAACGTATAATAGCGGCTTTTCGTAAATATGTCATTTTAGGGGTGGTCGCACTACCCATTAATGATGAAAAATGAATTTTCTGTGTGAATAACTTTATTACTTGGACGTTTTAAGTCGAAGTTTTCCTGATTTCAGCTATTGTCAAGACCTCTTTCGTATCAAAAATGCGATTAAAACAAACAAAAATACCATACAAAAGCATGTTTCTTTTTTTAAATTAAAAAATAGGGTGAGAAGGGGTGGTTTTTGTCGAAATTTCGGGTTAGATTCTGAAAGATAACACTTGAAAATACCCGCCAATTCACAGCATGAAATTCATCTGGACTTTTCTGCAGAAAAGTGGATCGTTATCATCATTTGACATGATGATTTCATTACTTTCAACATCATCAACGTTTTCATCTGCAAGAACATTATTACGATGCCTATCGCTGACTTGATGCCTATCGCTTCCACTTGAGTGAGCTTTTTCCTACATAAAGCATAAATTTTTTAGTTTTTCAAATAGTATAGGAAATTGCGATCGTAAGCCTTCAAAAATACGGTGCGCATTTAGCATCTTGTAATGATTCTTCTTTTTGAAAGGAGTGATGCATTTGTTAAAGAATTTTCTTTAATTTTTTACACCTTTATTAGGGGCTATAGCCAGAACAAAACTGGGTTGAGAAAAAGGATAGGGTGGGGATAGTAGCTGAAGTTCGAAAACTGTTTTTTTTCTGAAATTATATTTTATATTAAAATTAATTTTTTAATTTCATAAGTTGCAAAATCCAAGCTACAATCAAAGCAGAATATGTGGCGATATTTTTATGCCGTGGCTATTACTAAACTTTCGATAATATTAATGATAAAAATCATGTAACTATCCTGCAAAGTAACACCGTTTTAAAATCCATTTTCACTAAAAAAAATATGAGTATGATTAATGCTGGTCTTATACGATAGATTTTTGTTTTCCCTTTTAAGAATTTTTAGTGCTTTGCCATCTAGCGGATAAAGCTTGAAACTCATTTCTCTAATTACATTAGTCTTTATTTGTTTCCTATAATACCACAGGCTCACAAAAATAGTTGTCTGCGCAAGACAAGTGACTAGGTTACTATTATGGATTTTTAACCGCTGAATCCGAATATGGCTTCGAAATTCGTCCTATACGTCTCAGTTTTTCTCTAGATTCAAAAAATAGGGAAAAGCCTAGAGATTTTGTCGTCACACAGGCCATACAAAAAACTTGTCTGCACGAGACAAGTAAATAGGCTGCCCCTATCGATTTTGAGTCGCTGAATCCAAATTTGGCTTCAGAATTTTTCCCATACGTCTCAATTTTCTCCTAGATGCAAAAAGTAAGGAAAATTCTAGTCACATAGGCCATACTAAAAATTTGTCTGCGTGAGAGAACTGACTTGGCTACCCTTATGGATTTTGAGCCAGTGATTCTAAAACCTAGGGAAATTCTAGGTGTTATTTTGATAATACTAGTTTACGCGAAAATAGACAGATGGATGTATTATTTCAAAGTGCCGCTATTTGTAGAGACTTAATTTGTACACAGAAATTCATTAGTGTGCCTTCTTTTTCCCCTAGCTTGGGTAATTATAAGGAAATTAAAGGGCTTTCTCAGATTATATAGATGGGCACGGGAAAAAATAAGAAAAACTATTTTAATTTGAAAAAAACCCAAAAAAACAAAAAAAAAGAAAAACAAAAAAATAAAATAAA
>NC_046665.1:105471769-105473447 GCF_010883055.1 Belonocnema kinseyi | reverse complement strand
CCGAAAATTTTATTTTATTTTTTTGTTGTTCTTTTCTTTGTTTTTTTGGGTTTTTTTTCAAATTAAAATAGGGTTTTTTGGTTTTCGTTTATTCGTTGTGGTCCAAATTTGGTCGTTGGTGTCTTGGTTTGTTTAACAGGATTTTGCATCAATTTGATTATTGGACGGTTAATGGGATTTTTAATTTGGATTTTGGTCTAATTTAAATTTTGTAAACCTAGGTTTTTGTACATTTCTGCATCTAGGGGAAAACGGAGACGTGTACAAGAAGTTTTGAGGCCAGATTTATATTCAGCGGCTCAAAATCCATAAGGGTAGCCTAGTCACTTGTTTTATTCAGGAAAATTTTTATGCCCTGTGCGTCCAAAGAATCCCTAGGATTTCCCTTACTTTCCGCCTCTAGGGAGAAAATAGTAAAAGCTTGAAACAATTACTTGTAAAATTTATAGTGAGAGCGCAAAACAGCAGAGGAAATTGCGTTTTTTTTCTTTTTTTCTATATAATTCAGTATAACAAGCGCAAGACCTTCAATTTCCGTAGACTTATCCTAGCTAGGGGAAACGGTAAGCACACTGGGGAATTTGACTGTTTTAATTTGATCTATAGAAGTTACAAAAAATAAGAATATGACAACAGTACGTTAATTCTTCTGTATACTGATATTATCCAACTATTGTCCAGAATAGCCCCAGTTTTTCCGTTATTTTCTGCATCTAGGGAAAAACTGAGAGGTCCAGGACAAATTCTAAGGTCAGATTTGGATTTAGCAGCTCAAAGTCCATAAGGGTATTTCAATCAATTGTCTCGTGCAGACTAATTTTTTGTATGGCCTGTGTGACGAGAAAATCCCTAGCATTTTACCTAATTTTTGAATATAGGGGAAAACTGAGACGTATAGGACGAATTCTGAGGCCATATTCGGATTCAGCGACTCAAAATCCATAAGGATAGTCCTATATAATCCCTTGTTTCGTGCAGACAACTTTTTTTTTGTGGGCCTGTGTGATCCGACGAAAAGTAAATGCAGAACAGGTGAATTACGAAAATACATATATGTTGATTTTTTAAGCAGGCGTCTCATTAAAATATTTATTATTTATCAAAAAATTTCGTGTGATAAGGGCTCATTTGCACAAGCATATATCATTTATATCTTTCGTAAAAACAATAAAATGAGCGTACGACGTTGTGCTAAGGGCGGCGCTTAGGAGCCAGCATCATGAGCGTAACGAAGTACTAAACGCTTATTTTCATGAATTAAAAATTGGAATCCCACTTCCTAATGTACATAGTCTTATAGGAAAAAACCTAAGCTTTCCTTAAAGACAAAGAAAAAAGCAAAAAAACTTTCCTTAATTCTAAAAAAAGTCAAATTTATTTTTTATCTTTATTTTTGAAAGTCAGATATTTATTTTTTTTTTTGAAAATGCGTCGGACCAATTGAAAAAGCGTGAAAACCCCTATCGAAACTATAAAAGAGAAAGTTTTTCTCCTCGCAATTAGAAGAGTTAAAAATCCGAGTGACAAAATTTTTTCCCATAATTTACTATCCCATAGCAGAACACTTTGCCCAAGCTTAACTAACAAGGAAACTATCCCAGGTGTCCCTCACCGATTTTGATGAAACTGCAATATGTTGTAGTACATCGAAAAATAAGAGACACGTATTTTTTTTTAT
>NC_046665.1:105467501-105471669 GCF_010883055.1 Belonocnema kinseyi | reverse complement strand
CCGATAAAAAAAATACGTGTCTCTTATTTTTCGATGTATTACAACATATTGCAGTTTCATCAAAATCGGTGAGGGACACCTGGGATAGTTTCCTTGTAAGATCGCACAACTTCGACTTTCTGAATGGGCCACTCAAGAAATAACGCCCTATAAATAACATTATGTATATAATTTCATATCTTAGTGAATCAGTATAGTAAACCTGAATGTATTTATATGTAATATTTTATAAATTGCACTTAAAAAATTAAATCTTATTACCTTAGTGTATAATTTTTGTAAAAAAGAATTCCTAATGTTTGAAATCACATAGTAAATGAATGAATTTAAAATAGAAAGAGTTAACTTTTATTTAAAATGTTCTGACAAATAACCTATAGGCACGATCGAAAAAAACGGAAATACTCAAGGAGCATTTTCATAGTTTGTTATGCGTCTCAGATTTCTATCAACTTCATATTGACACTATCAATTTCTCAAATACGTTTTCGAGATTATAATATTCACTATTTCGCTTGCTCAATTTTTTTTCTCGAAAATTCATTAAGAAGAGTATCATTTTTTCATAGTATTAATTCTTAAAATGGAGATTTATAATATTTTGTACTTAGAATACTACAATGTCTTCTTTGTATTTTAAATACTCGTATGATAATATTAAACTTTGGTACTGTAGTGCGAATCAGTGTAATTAATACCTCGTTTTTTCCTATTTTTGAACGATATTAAACTAAACCATAATTCTTTTTTTTTAAATTATTCTAATAAAAGGTATTTTAGTGTATATGTGTAAGTATTTTTAATAAAAAAATTTAATGGCTGTTTTACATGAAGAAAACTTAGAATTGTTTGCTTAAAAGTTGAAAAGCTAGATTTTAGGGGATTGTTTAACATTATGTGGAGTAGAAACATGGTATGGCTTTTTATAAAAGTGACTTGTCTGACTACTCTCAATTTAAAAAAATCGATGACTGGTCTGAGTGGTGATACTTTGGAAGTTTATTTTAAAATTCCAGAAGTGGTTTTAGGGTGTTGTTGATTTGTAATAATGGCTGAGCAGGCTCTTTATTTTCTTGTCCTTCGAGTCATAGTGTTTGCTAAATATGGGGTATTCTCTGAGAGTTGAAGTCACTTGCAAATATTTGCACAAATCTAGTGGAAGAGATTAAGCTTATTCGTGGGCGTCCGCGTGAAAAAGATCTTTATGGCTGGTATGGAGTTGCGTATAGAGGCAAATAGCTGGATCAATATCGCACATGTCAGACCCAAATTGAATCTCTAAGTCGTCAAACGAATTACCGGGGCATTATTGAAGATGAAACTCCGAAAAACCGTTTTTGAACAAAAAGGTTCTAACCTTGGCGAGTGCCATGAGCACATATGTTATATGTTTTCTTTCAAAGAAAAATATACCTTCTTTCAGTTACTATCTGCATATTAGTACCATCCCAATTCATTCATTATAGGTCCTTGCACCATCTCCCACAGAAACCTATACATAATTTTTTTGACCTTAACTTAAAAATACACGAGTTTTTTCTGAACTAAAACCGGGTATAAGGCTATTTTTAATGCGAATGCCTAAATATGAAGTTGATTTTTGGTAATGGGCAGATTGGTTAAATGTAGGATATTTGTAAGGTAAAGTTTCCTCGTACGTTTGCTTAGAATTATAGATATATTATTGTATTTACCAATATAATTAAGAATCACGGCTAAGGATAAGACCAGAATCCAGACAATCCTCATCTCTTCTAGTAAGAGAAAAACTGATTAATGTATTGATGACGAATTTTATTAGCAATGCTACTGATAAATATTCCTTTCCTGCATAAGCTTATATAATCTATACTATAATTGTTATCTTTTAAATTAAAGGCGACAACGTTGTCTGGCTAAGATATTTACATTTCATAAAAATATACTCAAGGATATCTGATTAAAATTGATTTCGCCATTTATTTAATTTTTTTTTACCAAAAGCTGGTTTTTAATTTTTAAATTTATATGATGGCAACTATCAAGACCCAATTAAAGCTTTGAAAAGTTAATATAAATTTAAAAAAATATACTGAGACATCTATGTCAAATTATTCAGGGTATACCGTGCAGAGCAGTTCTGCCTTAGTCGTGCTGTTGTAAATTGAAATAGGCAGTTCTAAAAGTCAAAATGGTTAGTTGTAACATTTTTCTTCAGTTCATGTTAAAAAATTATACGTAAAATTAAAAATTCGAAGAAAATTTATATTATAGTCAATAATAAATTGCATCAAAATTGATCTAAAAATACTAAAATGTAACGATATTTCACGAATACTAATATTTCATATGCTTTTTTGTACAGTTTATTATTTTATATTGTTTTCTTAATGATTAAAGCTTTTTCGAAACGTTGAAAATTAACGTTTATTGGTATTAATTTCCGAATGAGCACATCCATTATTTTCAAAGAAGTGTTTAAGGACAAATTATGAAAGTATAGTCTAAAATTATCATTGGTAATAATACAATTATTGGAATTATCTGAATTTAAAAAAACGTATAATCTTGATAAAATTATGATGAAAATTACACTGGTATGATTCAATGAAGTTTCTTCTAAGTATACGTACTAGATTTTAAGGTTTAAAAGATTTTAAGGGTTTCCAATATTTTGGAAAGAATTTCAAAGAACTTTAGTAATTTTTACATTCACATCAGAGAAGTTCTTAGATTTGTGTAAAATTTGAACCCTCGAGTTTTTGTAAAATATCCACGTTTTCAGACCTCCTGAATCCGAAAAACAGGTTTTTACGAATCTGTCTGTCTGTATATCTGTTTGTCTGTGAGCACGACAACTTTAGAATAAAATGAATCTATTAAATTGACCTTTGGTACACTCTTTTAATATCCTGAAATAAAGTTTAAGTTTGTTAGCTAGCCATTTTGGATGAAAATTCAAAAAGTGAGCCCATTTCGAATATTTTTGAGATTACTTTTTTTTAAATACAAAATTTCTCTGTACGTATTTGAATTGATATTTTATTTTGTCGAATCCTGTTCATTAGGTGCTCATTTTTCTAAAATGTGGTAATTTTTGAAGTAAACATTTCCATTGAATTTTTATGGATTTTCTCAATCTTTCCAAAAGACCTTAGGTGTATTTTAGGTTAATTTTTGTATCTGTCTTATTATAGTTTTTTACCCAATTATTTTTCTTTTCTTATACAATAGAACTATTATATATTTCGTTAACACGTTCTTTAATGGCATACTCTATTAACGGGAAAGGATAATTGTTCAATAGTAAGGTGGATTTAATTTAGTCTAAATTTTTTTTGTACTTTATCTAAATTAATAATTTGATGCATCGACCGGATTGAAAAATAATTCAGATAAGGCTCTTTTTCCACATCTTCCATAACCAAGTTTGATACTTCGAGATATAAAACAGAAAACGGAAAACCTAAAAATTGTTATTTTTTAGATCAAATTGTAAAACGACTCAGTTTTCAAATTGTGGGAACAATTAATATCGAATTTAGACCCGGTTAATCATTGAAATTATTTCAAACTGTTGTAACAAAATTAATTTCTACATTTTTTTATAAGCTGTCATTTTTGTTTAATGTGCTTTATACACTGAAAAAAGGTTAGTTGAGCCAACTATTTAGTTAGTAAGATATCGTACTGCTATTTTATTAGTTGATACTGTTACTTTATTAGTGGGTTCAGCAAATCCATTAGCTGCAGTGACTATGCCATTAGTAACAGCAACTAAGTAAATGGTTGTCCCAACTAATAAGATAGCAGCACCATAACTTACAATATAAATAGTTGGCTTAACTATTTTTTTCAGTGTAGTATTATTACAATAATTTTCATTCGCTGCCACCCTAACATGGCATTTATTAGCATTAACAAATAAATCTCGCTGTTTTTTTTAAATATTTGCAATATTTGGAATATTTCACAATAAAGCAAAATTAAATAGGATTTTATATCTAATTTTAACGTTTTATTATTTAGCAGATTTAAAATTAGCTTGTAAATATATATTGTTAAACTTGTAATGCCCGACCTAATGTTCAACTTAGAAAATCATGAAACAATTTATTATTAGATCTTTGAAAAAATATTTTTTCTATGATTTACAAAATTAAAATAATAATATACCTAATAATGTACT
>NC_046665.1:105454715-105467401 GCF_010883055.1 Belonocnema kinseyi | reverse complement strand
CATCTTTTTGCAATTGTATATTACCTTGCTATCGTTTATTAGTAATTTAAAAAAATTATTCAAATTTTGATAAATGATGATGACGATTTGGATAAACTACTATTAAAAAAGTAATGATTTTTCGTAATTTTAAATCTTTTTTCATAATAAGTCATGTTTTTTCTTTTATATGAAATTACTGATAATATTTTTTAATGTTGGCCTATTGGACAACTCGCAATTTCTTCTGGTGTCGTGATGTTAATATTACAATTCTTTCTTCGGTTGATAAAGAAAGAAGTTTTTTATTTTGGCTTCTCAATCGAATTGGTTTATCGGGAGGAAAAACGTATCTTTGAAGTTCGAACATCGGAGTCGAATGGTTGCGACGATTAAGTCGAATAAATCGAAGTTCTTCAAATGTAAATCCAAGTAGGTGAGAAAAAGGTTGCCTCGCAGGAGAAGACCTCGACCTGGCACGAAGAATTGGCTCGGAAGGTGGTAAAGAACCAATTGAAGGATAAGGTAAGGCAAGAGAAAGAGTGGTGTCTGGAGAATGTCGGCCAGAAGAAGAAGCAAATGGTTCACAACGAGGAAAAACAGGATAATTGTCTTCATCAGATCTACATTTAGACTGTGTACTTATTTCTGCAAACAAGAAATAGAGGGTTACACTTTTTCAAGTGCGCAATTTTATGTGGATGTTTCATAATTTGAGAGAGTGTTGAAATTGACAATGTTGACGAGTTCTTTGCCTAACATATAATATAATTATTGTATTTAAATATCTAATGAGCTTTAAGAGATAAGCAACAATGGATGGTATTTGGGAATTTTTCGTACCCAGGATAAAAACGTTGCAAACAGTGGACGGCTATGTTGAAAACTGATAATAACGAGTTCCGATTTCAAAACAAAATTCTAAAATCTTCATTCTTCAAAATTCGGAATGATATTTTTAGTGAGGACTCAACGTTTATGAATTTTAGATACTAGGTGGCTCTAAACTAGGCCATTGGTTTTTTTCGTCAAAAACCAAAATATTTCTGGAGGAGCATATTCTTCTATGATTATTATTCTATGATTAGAAATTGTATTATTTGGTCGAAAATTTAAATATTTTGTTGAAGTTTAAAAAGTTTTTATTTATGTATTTAGAACAGTATAGGGGCAGGGCCCTTTGTTACAAATTAACTTATGAACTAATAGTAATGAAAACTTAAATCTAAAGCAGCCCAACAAGTATAATGGCCGCAATTGCTGATTCAATTGCGTAACAAATGGTTAAAGTCTGTCGTATCTGTGTCGAAAAAGTGGAAACTGTTGTTGAAGTTTTTATTTATAGCATTCGCTACTTGACATATCCTAGATAATGTTGAATTCGCTCCATTGTTTGTGCGATGATCAGGTAAATGAAAAGTGGTTTTGATCGAAGAGATTTCACGGGTGCATTTAATTTAATTTCAGAAAGTAAACTAGGACAAAATTGGTCGTACTAGTGAGAAGTAGAGAAACTTCATCGCCAGTGGGTTTTTTAGTTGAGAAGCATTTCTAATGACGAAGCCCAAAGATCGAAGGGCCTTGTTTGCAGCTGCAGAAACCTGATCATCGAAAGATGTCTCATCAAAGTGTACCCCAATGTCACGCACAAATGTGACCCTGTCCAGCACCTCCCTCCGATAAGATAGTTGTACTTAGGAAATAGTTTTTTCTTAGAAAAAAATATGACTACACATTTTTTTAATAATGAGCTACATCCCATTTATAGTGCACCAGTCTAGCAACCGATCAAGGTCGTCCTGTAGATCAATACAATCTAGATGGGAGTTTATTTCTTTGTATAATTTAGGATCATCGGCGAAAAGCAGACAGAAACAAAATTTAATAAATGAGCCGATGTCATTTAGGTACATGTAGAAGGAACAAGAGAGTTCCCAGATGCGTACAGCAGACAAGGCGAGAAACTCTTCAGAGAGTTTCCCATTGAGACGTACTGATTCTTCCACTCCCTTCTTCCACCCTTCTTCCACTCATGAGGAAAGTAACCCTTAGAGATTGTCAAGTTAAAAATTAGGTGTAGTGGAGTAATAAACGCGGAGCGATATGACTTCAGAAGAGAGGGAGATATACCCTCAGGCCCGGCCCCTTTATTCTGATCTAATTTAGAAAGGTTGCACATAATTTCATTTTTAGTGATTTTTAAATTGGAGAGGTCTATAAAGTCATTTTGCTTAAAGTGGACATCGCTAGATATCGGTTCTTTATAGACAGTCTTGTTTAGTCTATATTTATAGTTTAGTCTTTGTTAATAGACATTTTTTTTTAGAAAGTCATTCTGTTTGTTGAAAGATTTCTCTGTTTTCATGAAAATTCTTAATTTTTAATTGAAAATTACACAATTTATTTTAAACCCCTTTCACTCTTTATTGAAAAATATTTCTTGGTTGAAAATTCAACCATGTTGTAAAAAATTGATCTTTTCTACTTTAAAATTTATCTTTTTGGTAGGATTTTTTTTTTACAAAATTCAAATATTGTCAAAAATTTATCTGCTTGGTTTCAGTGTTTGAACATTTTGTTGAAAATTTCCTTTCTTGTGGATTTCAACGGGCTTTGAAATTAAATTTAAATAGTTTTTCTTTAAATATCAGATCTTACATTTTTTTAAAGAATTCATCTTTTTTGTGGGTTGCTATTTAACAATTCGTTAATAAAAAATTGTTTGGTCGGCAATCGAAAATCTTTGATAAAAATACATCGTGTTTTAACAGTAACTTTTTCAACTAAGAATCTAGCTGTCCCATTTTTAGTTCGAAATACAATCATTAAAACCACCCCTAGCGTATTTAGTTAGTTACTGATGTGGTTATTATAAAATTGATTTGTTTTTGTGTTTTTAGTTGAAGGCAGCCGTGACATCTATGGTACTTATGTCTATTTGAAACTGTTAATTACACAGGACCACAAATCTCAAAAAATTGACCGGAACAAGCGTTCATTACCTATATCTTCTGACATCCCTCTAACTTTTCACGCTCTAACACTTTGAATTCTACAAACCATCGACCAACACAATCTATTTATGCAAACTCTACACACACAAACAATACATATACAAATTCTGAATCCAATAAAATCTCTCTCTCCTCCCTCTTTCCTCTCCTCCACCCACCTCATTTTTCTTTCTATATACCTCTCTGACCTTTATGAAACACAAATCTTCAAATCCTAAACCTAAAAACACTAGAAATAAGTAACATAGATGCTTAAATCCTATATCTACAGATCCCTTTTCTTCCGCGCCCCTTACTAACCCCATCTCTCTTGCTCTATACTTCTTTGAGCCACAAACTATTAACCTATGAACTTTAGAAATACAAACTATGGACACAATTGCCACAGACGCCCTTATTCTAGATCTACATATTCTCTCTCTTCCTCTGTCTCTCTCCCTTCTCATCCCTTTCTCCTCATCCACCCAATCTGACTACCTCTATACTACTTTGATCTTCATAAACCATGAACCTGCAAAAGTTATAATTACAAACTCCAGACAAAAGTACCAAAGATGTTCATATTCTAGATCTACATATCCTCTCTCCATGTCCATTCTCCCCCTTTCTCCTTACATCCATCTATGTTCCTTTATAATTCTTTTATTCCTAGAAACGATAAATCTACCAACCATAAACCTATGAACCTTAGAACTACAAACTCTGGGCACAAGTATCATAGATGTCTATATTCTAGATCTACGTATTCTCTCTCTCTCTTCCTTCTCATCCCTTTATCCTCACCCATTCTATCTTTCTGCCTCTATACTCCTTTGATCCTCACAAGCCATTAACCTGCAAAAGTTAGAATAACAAACTCTAGACACAAGTACCAAAGATGTCCATATTCTGGATCTACATATCCTCCCTTCATCTCCATTCTCCTCCTTTCTGCTTACATCCATCTCTGTTTCTTTATAATTCTTTCAGTCCTAGAAACGATAAATCTACCAACCATAAACCTATGAACCTTAGAACTACAAACTCTGGGCACAAGTATCATAGATGTCCATATTCTAGATTTACGTATTCTCTCTCTCTCTTCCTTTTCATCCCTTTCTCCTCACCCATTCTATCTTTCTGTCTCTATACTTCTTTGATCCTCACAAGCCATTACTCTGCAAAAGTTAGAATAACAAACTCTAGACACAAGTACCAAAGATGTCCATATTCTGGATGTACATATCCTCCCTTCATCTCCATTCTCCTCCTTTCTGCTTACATCCATCTCTGTTTCTTTATAATTCTTTTAGTCCTAGAAACGATAAATCTACTAACCATAAACCTATGAACCTTAGAACTACAAACTCTGGGCACAAGTATCATAGATGTCCATATGCTAGATTTACGTATTCTCTCTCTCTCTTCCTTCTCATCCCTTTCTCCTCACCCATTCTATCTTTCTTTCTCTATACTTCTTTGATCCTCACAAACCATGAACCTGCAAAAGTTAGAATAACAAACTCTAGACACAAGTACCATAGATGTTCATAATATAAATTTACATACCTTCTCTCCATCTCCCGTATCTCCCTTTCTACTTTCATCCAACTCTGTTCCTTTATAATTCTTTTATCCCTAGAAATGATAAACCCACAAATATTACACCACATACTCTACGCAAAAAACAATGCATGTACATTTCATATTAATTATTTTCTTTCGGATTCTAAAAGCTTTTATGGTTGTCTTTTAAAATCCACCGTAAAATTAAAAAAAGGTTTAAAACTAAAAAAAATCCCTAAAAATGTAGTTTTTGAATTTTTTTCGTAAACTTTAAAAAATATGGCAAAAGAACGAGAGACTTTTTTCTTATAACTTTTTAATAGTCCAAACTTTTATCTTAACATTTTTTCTTATTCATCATTGTTTCGAAGAAAAACTCGAGAACTCGTTTTTAACCAAAAAAATTGTCCTGGCTACGAAAGTTATATAAAAAGCAACAAACTGACAAGATATCTTCATTATTAAAGTAAAAGTTAAAAAAAATTGGCAGATTAGGAGATTCTGTGAATTTAAGTGTAGGGCCCTACCTGATTTGAAATGGATTTTGTCTTTACTCTGAAGCCTAGCCAAGGGAGTTGTTCATGTCCGGAGAGTCGTGGGACCGGTAGCTCTAGTCTAGAGAAAAATATTTTTTCTAAGTACTTAAAGTTGTTGCTCTTGGTGGTTCGGAACATACGTCAAACTGTAAGTCCCCCTCCGACCACCAAGTTAGAGTTGGGGGGGGGGGGTGTAAAGGAATCGGGAAGAAGGTGCAAGAAAAATGTAAACCTTTAGGAAAACCATTAGAAGTTTCCATTGCAACTACTAGACGCTTTGAGAGACAATTTTAGGGCTTTATTCGGAGGTACAGCAATAGGTGTCCTATTGCTGCACATCCAAATTATGCACTTTAAGTAAAATATACTAAAAATTACTTATACGCAGGTTAAAGAAAATAACAGAAGAAAAGGTTTGGAAAGTCCAAAGTGGGTTTGCGCCAGAAAGATCATGTGCGGATTAAATATTTAGCTCAAGGCAGATCTTAATGAATCCTCCTAATTAATATTTCACAGATTAAGTTTTTAAATTTCATATCCAAATGGACATTCAATTTATATTAAAATTGTAAAAGAAATTTTTTCTTTGTTTCAGGTACACATGAAATATATCTACGGTCTTTACATGCATTGTTTCTCGTAATTTCTTTTCCTTAGTCTCAGTTACCGATGGGCGCTTGATTTTATACGTATTTGGTCTTAAATTGGGCTCACCCATATAACGCCTAAAGTAAGCACTATTGGAGCAAACAAATATGGTCGCACAAAATGTAACCAAAGTTATATCAATAAAGGGCAGTGAAAAGATAAAATATCGGCTATGATCAGCTGATATATACATTGGTAAAGTTATTTTAAGCTGCATCTATTTTAGAGTAAATAAATAAATCAGGATGATTCGGATTAAAAAACGCCGTGCAAATAATAAATTAGACACACGGGTGGAAAAATAATGAGCGATTTGAGTAGAGTCTAGCATTCATAATTCACTTATATGAATGAAAATAATTCTTAAACTATAAACTTGCATAGTAAATAAATTATTTACGAATATTGCTTGTTTATTATATTTTTATGGAAAATCCTAAAGAACATATATTTTATGGAGTTTTTTTTCATTCATAAAAGAACTTCTGACTATTAAATATTGTTCATAAATTAACATTTTTCTTTCAGCATTAGGGTTATTTTATAATATATTTTACATATTATATTTTTAATATGCTTCAAATAATGAAACTGTTTCCGAAGTAGATATAAGCTTCAAGCTAAAATCGATATTTCCTAAAAAGGAAAACAAAGAGATCGGCAGAGTATAGTAACATTTTCAAATGAAACAACAATAAATAAACCTTTTTTTGTAAACTTAGCTTTTTATAATTTTGAAAACCTCGTCTGCATTGGTTAACGTATGCGGCTGCGCGAGTCACAACGCCGCAGACGCGCTCTGTTGTCTGCACTAAGGAAGTTGCGAACGTCATTTTTTTGTAGCCGAGTCCGTTCAAGCTTTCATAAAATGGAGTATTTTTACTAAGTTCTTTTGTTTTTTTTTGCAGAAATAAACAAATAAGTGAATGCTTTGCGCTGTTTTCTATTCTTAGTTGCGGATTTGGACTAAACCAAAAATATTGCAGAAAACACAAATTCAGATGCTTTCAGGACTAAGCTGACTCTTGGAAGGGACTGTGCTGGAGGTCAGAAGAAATTAGAGGATGCTAAGAGTTTTTAAACCATAAAGAAGTATCAGATTAAAAAAATACTTAAACATCTTTATTATTTATCACTTTTAACTTTATGAATTCAATAATTGTACCCTTTTTTTTATTAATTGGGCATAAAGTGGGCTATCCAACTGAGGTTCAGCTTGTTGCCTCAATCTGGACATTCGCTGGGCTGATCGTTGCAAGCCAGAGAGTAGCTCAGTTCGGCATTGGTTGGGCTGTCCAATTGGGGCCTAACTATTAATTGGGAAATCTAGTTGGAACCCAGTCTGGCGCCAATATATTCTATTCTATTTAGCGGTGAAAAAATATATGATCTATTGCTTTCTTTAGTATTTTGCAACTAGATGAACAATGTATCTGAAACAAATTATACAAACGTAAAATATATATTCAAAAAAGTTATTTTTTAAAAATCGGACAGAGTTGAAAAAACTATTTTAATTATAAACTGAAAAAGATCATAAATAACTTGAAAATTTATTTACCATTTAGGTTTCATGTATTCAAAAAACAAGTATGCAAGTTCACAATCGTACACAATGTTCATCCTAGAAAAAAACCTGAAAAAATTCCCATTTTCGTGTTCTTCGTGAGTATAATAATAAAAAGCTAATTCTTATCATTGAAAAGATAAAAAATACACTTGTAAACTAAAGAGATTGACAAAAATGTCAAAAAATCATTCGTGAGAGGTATTACTGTAAAAAATTTAATATATTTGAAGATGTAAAAATAAATGTATTAGCGATCAAAATAACAAGTGTGATGATAATGTATTCATTTAGCCCATGTAGAAATTCATCGGTAAACTATTCGAGGCCAGGAAGACTGTCATTGAAATTGAAAAACTTAGGCTCTTCAAGCTTCACATTTTTTAATTTAAAGTATCAAAAGTAAAGTGCATACTAATTGGAAATAATTTGAATTTAAACTTTAAAAATTGAAGTATAAAAAAATTCTAACTCGGGAATTTCTTATTTAAACATGCAATAAATCATGTTTTTTCTTTTACAGGAAATTAATTAGAATAGTTATTCAATTCCTACTATTATACAAAACTTTATTTTTATAGAGATTTGATTTTTATACAGCCTGAAGAATTGCAATTTACAAATGTAATATTCTAAAATTCTTAGCGACTTTGCCTGATTGGCCTACTGGACAATTCGCAATTTCTTTTGCGGTCAATTCATTAACTATCCCGCTGTTCATGTTTATTTTCGCCCGTTTTGACCCCAAAAAAATAGGTATATATATTGCACGAAAAATCATGTTTCTGTTCGCTAATTTCTCCACTATTGCACAGACGTCACCGTCGGATGATGTTAATACAATTTGTTCTGCAGTTGGCATAGGAAGAAGGTCCTGATTTTTGTCTCTCAATCGAACTGGTTGACCGGGAGGAAAAACGTATCTTCGAAGTTCCAATATCTGGCTCGAATCGTTGTAGGGAATGAGACGAACATATCTAAGCTCTTCAAGTCTAAATCCAAGCACTTGCTTAAAAGTTCGCTTCGCAGAAGAAGACTTGAAACTGTCAAGAAGAGGTGGCTTGACATGTGTTGGAGACCCGGCAGGAGAATGCCCTCTTTCAGAAACAGGAGACTTTTCAGAAGATTGTCTTTCAGGAGTAGAAGAAGAAGAAAGGTGTCTTCGACGAGGAACATTAGGAATAGGCTCGCCATTAGGCAAACACTCAAACTCTGAACTTAATTCTGCAATAACAAAACAGGCCATCACATTTTTCTTCAAGTGTGCAATCGTATTTTGGTTTGTCATGAAATGTGAATGCTATTTCAATTATCAATGTGGTTTAAAACATAGTTGCCAACTATTTGCATCTAGTTACGTTTCTCGTAAGTAAAAATTACAGTTATTCGGTAAACTAGAGTAAAAAACGGCATCCATTTGTGTGCATCTTTTACAGTTGAAGAGATATTTGCAATAAATAATTATTCTATATGTTACACGTGGAACTCCACGTGATTTTTCACGTGGATTTTTTTACGTTGGTATTTTCCATATAAAATTATTATTAGCATGATTTTATTTTTATTTTCATATCATTTACATGAACACATACACAGTAAATGCCAGTTGCATTTGTAGTACTTTATAATATTTTAAAAATCTATGTTTTATGGTAAAACTTTTTTTTATTATCATAATTCAAAGTAAGTGAAAGAATAAAAAGAATTCCTTGGTTCAAGGCGAATCGATTCACCTATAATATTCAGACATTTTCCTGAAGAGTAAGGAAGTTATAGTAGTTTAGATTATATTAAAAATCGATTTTTATAGGAAAAATGTTTTTCATAGTTAATGTTTTTCATTATGATAATTCAAAATTGATGCCATAATAGAAAAGATCCTGGACTTGCATGTAGGTGGCGGTAGTGTGAACGTATTTTCTGACAGGTGGTGAGAGTGTTTTACGGAATTTGAATGGACGGTGTAAGTGGAGGATGATTGTGGAAGCCTAGAAGGAGAGTATGGTTGTGTAGGGTATATTGTGAGATTAAAATTAATTTTGAGCGTAGGTTGTGGGGTGGGATTCAGTGAAATAGGGAAAGTGAGGTTAGGTTGGAAAAGGATCAGAGGAGTTTGTGGTAAGGAGTTTGGGTCTTCAAGGGGGACAAGGGGTGGTTCTCGTAATGCTGGGGAATGGTAGAGAAGAGAAATCGTTGCGATACATCTGTCGAATGCAGATGGTACTGCTGTATGGAGCGGTCTTAGTTAGCGACAGAGATGCGGGATGTGGGGAAGCGGTAGGCAGCCAGCGAGAGTACTGGCAGTTTTTGTAGTAAATTGGATGGGAAAAAAATTGTCCACACGCTATGATGTATAACTATGCGAGGCTGCATCTCAAGCTTCGCTTCGGGAGATGGAAAAAGCAGAACGAACAAAAGCAAGAAGGCGAGTGAGAGAACGTCTAGCGTAAGTGAGGGTGAGGACCACATGAAGAGAAACAAAGTGAGCCAAGATAGTGCGTAGAAAAAGCGGTAGAAAGTCCGTTTAGAAAAGCATAGGGACTCGTATGTTGATGCAAAACGTGAGACGTGGGTAGAGCTTAAGGAATGGCATAGAATAGAGCTAAATTGTCCGAGGGGGTACAGGTGAGGGCTCAAGAAGACGGTTTAAGTAAAGAAGAAAGAAAGGGCTAGTGGGGAAATTATAACTGGGGTTAGCGATGAGTAAGAGAAGACTCATAGAGGGGGAGATAGAAAGGGCGTGAAAATGAGGATATTACAGATGCGAGGGGTAGCGTGTACGCTTGTGACTGTATACAATAAGGGTGGGATGTATAGGATTAAAGAAAAGTGGAAGACTTGCTAAGAGAAAGAGAGAGAGAGAAAGAAGCAGGTAATGACGGTACTGGGGGCTGTGAAAGCAAATCGAAGGATGAAAAAGTAAATAAGAAGAGGGAGTTTCTAAGATACTGGATGGAGCATGAAGGCTGCTCGATAGCGAATAGCGTGATGACAGGGGACGAAGAAGGAAAATATGCAAGTAAGGTAGGGGTATCGGTTATAAACTATGTAGCCATAAATATGCAAGGGTGGGAGAATATGGAGAAATTCACGGTGAAAAGGAGTGTTGAATCAGACCATCAAACATTAGGGTTGTTGATGAGGGGGAGAGCACCGGAAGGCAAGGTGAAGAAAAAGTGTCGTTGAAGGAGAGGGTGATCTGGAACAGAGAGGCGATAGAGCAGTATCAGGAGCATGTACGGAAGGTACGCGTTGAAGGGGAGTCGGTGGAAGAGATATGGAAGGATTTTAAAGAGAAAGTGAAAGTATGTGTGCAAAAGAAGATATTCAGAAAGAATAAGTTTGTGGCCGTGGTGGGGCAGCGAATGTAAATAGATGAAGGGAAAAGTAAAAAGGAAGTACAGCAAGTGGAAAGAGGGAACTGCGAAAACGGAGGATAACGTAGAAATGAGAAAGAATTTTAGAGTGATGTGTAAGAATAAGGAACATAAAAAGAGAAAGATCTGGAAGAGAAGATGAGAGGTGTTAAAATCGCGGGGGACGTGTGGAAGATGATAAATAGATTTCGGAGGAGTAGAAGAACGAAGGAGGCAGAGATGGAAAGGTGGCATGACGAGGAGGTAGAAAGACAGATAGGGAAGTTTAAATGAAAGAAAGCAGCAGAGCTCGACAGGATAGAGAACGAAGCATGGCTGCTAAGAACACAAGAAGTTAGGGAGATGCTGGAGGAGGTAGTGGAGAAGGTATGGAGGGGTAAAAGCTTCCCAGAAGGCTGGTAAGAAAATTTGATAGTTCTACTGTATAAGAAAGAAACTGCAGATAGACAAGAACATTACAGAGGGATTAAGCTAACGAATTCGGCCTACAAAGTATACGAGATGGTGTTGGCCGAGAGGCTGCGGAAGGATATCAAAGGGAAAGAAATATTTTCGGAGATGCAGGCGGGCTTTAGTGCGGGCAGGAACACTATTGACAACATTCGCGTTCTGCAGCACGTGGTTGATAGATAATTAGCGAAAAAGTATTTAAGTGTGTACTTGGTTTTTGTGGAACTTGAAGGCATGTTTTCTACGGTGGATAGGGTGAGGCTTTGATGGAAGCGATGGAGGAAAGGAAGTGGAGAGTGGCCTGGTCGGGAAATTAAGGAAGGTTTGTAAATGCAGATTGTATAGCGCTGCTAGCAATGTGTGGGCAGGCCTTTAAGAAGATGATAATGAGGTTGAGAAGATACCTTGATAAGAATAGGTTGGAGCTGAATGTTGAAATTTGTCAGGTTATGGTGTTCAGGAAAGGAGGTGGAACGAACAAGAGAGGTGAGTGAAAGTGGAGGGGAAAATGGTGAAGGAAATGGAAGAAAGAGATGAGGCCAATAGCATACAAGAAATGTATGTAAAGTAACTACCGGGGTTGAAAAGCAATGCATCTAATTAAATTGTCAGGAAGGAAACGGGGAGGACAATTTTAGTGATTATAATGAGAAGTCAAGCGTGTAAACTTGAGGAGAAATTTTGGCGGAAAAAGGAGAACAGGAGAGGGTTTATAAAAATGTGTAGGAGTTAGTGTTAAGCTGTAAAGAGACTGATAGTGATTGTAATAATATTTCAATATTCACAAATTTTGTTAGGTCTGAAAATAATAATATTGCTAAGGCTCTAAATTTAAAATTCGAAACGTTCTCACTTGTTATTTCAGTTTTGACTCATTTGTAGCTTTCGGAATTGTCAAGAAGTTTAGGACTGGGTCCTATACTTTTGGATAGAAAGGGGATGAGGCACTCGAGGATCTAGGTATCTCAACCTGGCTAATGGTAGTAGGATCAGTCGTCAATGTACTGTCGTTGCGTCACAAACTAGATACATCAGATTTACTTTGGGTGTATCAGTGCAAGTACTTGAAGTATTAGCAAAATTTCCAAATATAATAATAATATTAATAATAAGAATAATATTTTTTATTTTCTTTTCTAGATTGAAAAATTACGATTTAAAATACAAAATTTTATTTTCCTGATATGAGTTTATATTTTTAAATAATTCTTTTTAATTCCTTGCAATTTTGTATTTTTTTGTAAATTTTTATTTTAAAATTAATTTTAATCAAAACTTTAGTATGTTTAATATGGAAAAAACAATAATACTTCCGAAAATAGAAATACCCATAAGAATCAGGGTATGGTAAATGAAGTAATATTTATAATTTTTTAAGGTGAGCATTTTTATTTGAAGGCAATTGGGATAAGGTTTAATAATTATAATGGATTGGGTTTTTTGGTTGCTAAATATTAATGTACTAATGAGGATACCAGGTGTATACATATGAAACCGGTATTGCCATCTAGCGGCCAGTAGGCACACTTGTAGGCACTGTCGGAACTTACCATTTGTGCTAATTGGCGTA
>NC_046665.1:105448695-105454615 GCF_010883055.1 Belonocnema kinseyi | reverse complement strand
GCGAGGGCGCATACTTTGAATAAAATATTTGTTATCATTCTCTTGAAATAAATGTGTTTTTTTCTTGAAAAAATACCGGTTTCATATGTGTACACCTGGTACAGTCTGTCATGTTAAAGCGTGGGTAACTTTTTTGGTAAAATATTTTATTTAAACGCATGTTTCTACATGGAATTATATTTGTCAAGGTGTCGAGCAAAATGCTTTTCTGTTAGTATTTTGTTAGTAAAGGATTGCGAGAAAACATTGACACGATCAGTTTTTTCAATTTGTCGGACACTTTTCCTGTCGAACCACGAATTGGAAAGTCATCAACATTTTTGGTCTCTTTATACCGCTTTACCCACTTGCTGACGAACGACGATGATTTTCCCATGTACTTTGCAGCTTGATTGTGAGACAATTTGGGACCTTTTGGGTGGGAACAAAGGAACACAGCCTCGAAGCGCGAAGCGTATACGGAACTCATTTTTTGTAACGTGGTAACAAGATGAGAATTGAAAGCAAACTGAATGTTAAATCAAAAAGCATGAAAGAGGGAGCTCTTCTTAATATTTTGACACCAAAATCATGTCGATACACCTTACCGACTGCGAGTAAAGCCACCCACGCTTTAACTTGACAGACTGTATATAAAAAAATATTAAAAATGCGCCTGGTATTATTTTGTTAAGTTTTATTTTTCCGATTTTAGTTTAAGGTAGCTGAGATAGGATTCGTAACATGTGGTAGATATGCTTTCTTATGTGCGCTAGTTATTAATTTTGGGATGGAGATATCTGTTCAAAGTATTGGAAATATGAATTCTATGATTATTTTAAATTTAAAATTTTTTTAGCATTTTAAGTTTAAGACAACTAGGATAGAAATCGTTAATTGTGGTAGTTGTAGTTTTTTATTGTTGAGTGATATATTGGACCATCAAGAAATTAGCTAGTTTCATAGGAAAATGACTAGGTAAATTTTCAGGCAGATTGAATAATATTATAGGTTGAAAAACACAACTTAGAATTTTATGAAGGTAAGTTTGTTGAATATTATTATGGAATTCTGAACATAATCTTGAGTTTTCAAAGTGGTCGGTGTAACTATTCTAAATTAAAAAATATAATGGCCGTTTTTCATGGAGGCACTTTGCAATTGTTTTGTTTAACTTTCAAGGGTTATAGTTTGGCAGTTTATTTAACACTATACACAGTTCAATCAAAAAGGTATGGGACTAATTTGTTTCTAAGCCTGTTTAAGGCGATATGGTTTAGTATATGCATGCAATAATTACTCTAATTCATTCTGAGCCTAACGCTTTTTGGTTCATCACAATCACTTCAGTCGCTTGTGTGCAGTCTATGTTTGAAATTATCAAGATGTTTTAGTTTGTCACAATTTGAGTAATGAAACAGAGAGGCGCAATTAAGTTTTGTTTCAAAGTAGGCAAATGTTCTTCCGAAACGTATAACATGTTACAAAATGGTAATTGGTGTGACCTTCTAGTGGGAAGCAAAGTTTTTAAGTGGTACACGCATCTTACGGATGACCGGAAATCACTTCAGGACGATCCGAGAAATTTTATCACAAGAACTTCAAATTAGTGTATGTACCGTACACACCATAATTCATGGGGGTTTCGGCTAAAGAAAGGTGTGCGCAATGTTCGTACCCCATTATCTGATACATGAGAGGAAAGTGCAGAATGTTTTAGTGGCAGCAGATACCGTTTAATAGACTGATGAGAGTCTTCCTTTTAAGAAGAGCATTTTAACGTAATACACGTTTCTAAAGCAAATTTGCCTAGTTTGCAAAAAAAATCTGAATTGCGCGTTCTTTGTTACAATACTAAAATGTTGATAAACTAAAAAATTTTAATAATGTCAAACATACACTATACACAAGCGACTGAAGTTATTGCGATAAACTAAAGTGCGTTAGATTGAGAATGAATTGAACTAAAGTAAATATTTCATCCAAAGATTAAACCGTATCGCTTTAAGCACGCTCAGATAAAAATTAGTTCCGGAACTTTTTGAATGAGCTGTGTATAGGGTAGGAAGAACGCTTCCATACTTGGCGAGTGCCATAAACACACATGTTGTATTACAGCTCTGTATATCATCTAGCACACAAACCGTTAAATAATAATTTTGATCCTTACTTGGAAATGCGAATGCCCACATATAAGGTTGATTTTAGATAATAGTCAGGCTGCTGAAATTCAGGGATTCTGATGGAGAAATACGTTACTTACACATGCACTCATGTGACATCTCCAATTGTGCAGGTCGAAAGTTATACGTGTACAGTTTTCTTACTAGTCATGGACGAGCCCAGTTGGACACGTGGAAAGTTCCGTCATATATTTACTTAAAATTATAGATATATTATTATATTTACCAATAGAATTTAAGATAAGGGACGAGGCTAAGACCAGAGTCCAGACGATTATCATCTTGTCTATTAAGAGGGAAAACTCATTAATACATTGATTAAGAATTTTTTCTGAAAATGTGACTAATGAATATTCTTTTTCTTTATTAGCTTATTTGGTCCATATTATAATTGTTATCTCTGAGATTAAAGACGTCAAAGTTGTTTTGCTACGATATTTATATTTGATAAAATAACCTCGAGGATAAATGATTAAAACTGACATTATATAAATTGACTGATATGACTCATTTAGTTTCGTTCTAAGCATACACACCAGATTTTAAAGTGTAAAACATTTTCCGAGTTTCCAATAAATTGCAAGGAATTTCAAAGAATTTTAGTAGTTTTTTAAATAGAATTTTAACATATAAAGCAGCATTTTTCAAGCTTTTGCAGGATTCTTAAAATTACATTTGATTTTGAGTATTGCAAGCGACACCACGTTAATTTCAAAGAGCTCTAATGCTCTTACAGAATTTAAAAGTATTTTAACGTATTTGAAAGAATTTGATAGAGATTCTTAATTTCTGAAAGGATTTTTGATGACTACAATATTTCGTGGGAATTTCAAAGCCAAAGACATGCCAACATTGCAGAAATGTCATCGTATCAAATGTATGCTCTAAACGAATCTTTAAGTGAGGCAATTATTTTTTGCACATTTAGTATAAACTGATGCATATGGCATGATTTAGGTACCTCCACATCAGCAGCCTCACCAACTTTTTTAAATTCATAATTACATTCTTATTATTAGAGGCAACGTTTCGCCTTCTATGGAGTAGTTGCTCTGCTCCATATCTTCATCTACAAAGAATTCCTTGAAAAATGTTCTCAGAACCTCTTTTCCTTTATTTGTATTATCTACCTCTTTACCCTTGCTTTCTTTAACCAGTACAGTAAACTTCCGCCTATTTCAAACGACTTGAAATATACACGTTCGCCAACTCAAAAGCTGGAGGGGCTCCCAAATATACCGCAGCCTTCAGGTTATTTTTGTCAAGCGACTCTCATTGTCAGCCTCGGCCTTGTATCGATGATAGCGCTGTAAACAACTTTTTTAATTGCGCATTTTCCAAAAAGCGTGGGTCTATTTGAAATAAAAAACATGTCATCAATACTAATACAGGAAATATTTTGAACTAATCTTCACTTTAAGACAATTAATTAAATTGAATCAAAGAAATTGTTGATTTCTATAAATAATATATTATTAATATCATATCATATATTCATACTTTGTAAATTTAAATTTACCGGTGTTTTTTCGACACATGTGCAGTTAAAAACGTTGGGTCCATTGACCTATATGCATGTCATTGATTTAGTTGACGTAAAACGTAACAAACGTAACATATGTGACAAATATAGCATTTTCAGACAACAGTACCATTTTCCATACGCTTTTTCAGAGAAAAATATTCTAAATGTAATAGTAAGTTACAAATGTCTGAATAGTAATATTTTTCAAGTGTCGAATGGACATTCGTAATTCTGTTTAAAATAGATTTTGCACTTAAAAACTTTGATTATTAGAACATGTATGACTTATTACCACGTGTAAATTAATTTTCGCAAAAAATTAATATGCGTTCCTATGAGTTTGGGCGAAAAAACTCGATTCAAACCAACGCAGAGGTGAGAGGTGACGAAATTGTGCATTATCAAATAAACGTGTGAAGGGGATTTAAAATAGGTGAAGGTTCAAGAAGGCGATCTTTGAAATAGGCGAAAGTGTAATGTATTTTCATTTTCTGTTATTGTACCTATAATCGTTTTCTGGTACAATTATCTCGACATTGCTAATACCTGTAATATTTAGCTATCCATCTAACGCTTGCTTCTTCTCGTTAACAGTTTCGCGGATTACATCATTTAACCAATCAGCTACAGTCGATCATGCTGCAACCACAGTGTAATAAGCTTGAGTTGCAGTCCCAATAATGATTCCTTTAAACTTTGTCTAGGTTTTCGTTGATTATCCGTTCCGAATTCCCAGATGTTTGCTACGGGGAACCCCACGGGAATTTCGTTAGGGGTTCACTAGGAATCTATTGGAAGTCGAGTGCTAAACTCTCTAAACGTTCAAGCCGTGCACAAGCTGTATAAAATAAATCTTCTTTGAGGAACAAATATGTGCAAAAACCGAACTGAATTGATACTTTCGGGTCCGAATCCAGCAGTTTGCATCAGCAGAGCCAATCTAAGAATTCAAGTGCGAATCTCTCAAATGCCCAATCCGGTGTCGTTCCGATTGGTTGTCGAATTGATCAGCCCTGTAATTGCACTGTAGGCTACGCAGTAGGAGTGTGTGGCACATTTAGTTGCCCACCGCTCAAAACAAATCTCTGAATTGCTCAATAAAAAGCACCTGAAAGTTTAGAGCTTTGTGAATTTAAATATGTGATGACTGATCTTAAAATAACTGTAGACGATAGTGAAAGGTTAGAACATCCAAAAAAACAGTGTGCTTCGGCCTCCTTTTTCAAGCCTCGACCTTTACCTGTTCTCAGAAAACTTTCGAAGTGAGAAGAAATCTTTAAAAATCACAGATATTTTTGTCGTATTCTTTATTGCAATACATGTTTAAAAACTATAAACTATTAAATAATTTACTTTTTATTAAAATTCTTTCACAAATACTTTATCTTGAGAGCGAATGAAGATAGAAAGCCGCTGAATGACTTTAAATGTACAGTTTTTCATGTTAGTGCAATGTAATAATTAAATTCACGATAAAATAATTGTGAAGTATATGATAAATTACGTTGCCTACCAGAGTAATATAGCACTTTAGCTGCGGAAGAGTTCTGTGGAATTGGTGGTTTCCCCCCAAATTTATGTGGCACCTACAGATGCACAGTAGACAGATTTAAAAGTAGGACTATTTTATACATGTAGTGCACTGATTGCACATTCTGAGAGTTGAGCGCTTGTCTTATGACATATTCTTTAGAAACTCTGTCACGTGTACTACTAAAACTGAACTGCATTCAAAGTGACACTAATTTGAATTAAAAATTTTAGTCAAGCAATTTTTATTCAATACTGTTAAACTGCAAAATCCTCCATATGGAACTTTTATAAATTGTAAAGTTTAAAGATTTCCGGTTAAAAAAACGTAAAACTACCTTATGCTTTAAATTACTATTTATAAAATTCCTGACTGAAAATAAATTTGTTCCCATATGCTGATATTGGCTCGTCTCTAAAAGTTTACCGACGCTTTCCGGCTTTATGATCCAGCGGTCCTTTTAAAAAAGGAATTCAATATTACATAATTACAGTTGTTACTGTCTTTCCTTAAATTTTGAATGGCCTATACATAAACCTGGGGTAACTATAAGGACCGAAAAGACAACATGAAATCTGAGCAGTGATCCCAGATCTGAAGCGAGATGCGGTCCAATACTATGACAGGGCTATGTCCGTGTGAATATAGTAGGAGACGCTGTAAATGACTGAGTTGCGCGCGCAACCCATTTCTCCTCTTCTG
>NC_046665.1:105434643-105448595 GCF_010883055.1 Belonocnema kinseyi | reverse complement strand
AATAATATAATTATGTTATATTATAATAGTCTATTTTTTTTTATTTGACGGTTCATCTCTTTCGTTGAAAATACATTTTTGAAACTGACAATCAATCAATACCATTTTTTGGTTAAGAAATCATGTGTTTTCTTAAAAGGTCGTCTTTCTTTGTAGAAATTAAATTTTTTTTTAAATTAATACTTTTTGATCAAAAATTACGTTTTTCGGTTGAATTATGAACTATAAATATGTTTTGGTTGTAAAGTCGTTCTGTTGTAAATGCAGATATATTGTTAAAAATTAAAGTGATAAGTTTTGGGTGGAAATACACTTTTTGTTATAAAAATTAAATAATTTCGTTGAAAGTTCATGTATTTTGTTGGAAATTGACCTTATTTTGTAGAAATTTAATCCTTTTGGTTGAAAATTTCATCATTTTTGGTCCAAATGCAATTGTTTCGTTAAAATATCAACTGTACATCTTCTTGGGTTTGAAAGTCGATTATTTCACTAAGAGTTAAACTACTATGTCAAAAAAAAAATACGTTTTTTAACAAGGTTTTTTAATTATGATTGAAAATTTAACTATTTGGTTGAAAGTTTAACTCTTTCATTGAAAACTCATATTTTTCGCTTAAAAATATCAATTTGTTGTATATAATTCGTCTTTTTTACTTTAAAATTAAATAATTTCTTCAAAAATGTATGTATTTTGTTTAAGATTTGTCTTTTTTTGTAGATTATCAATTTTCTTGGTCGAAAATTCATCTGATTGGTCGAAAATTTAACAACTTTGTTTAAAATTAATCTTTTCTTTAAAAAATTATTTATCTTTATCTGAAAATGTAACTATTATATGATTGATTAAAAATTAATCGTTTATATTGGTTAAGTTGGAAAATCGTTTTTTAATTTTGTATAGAACATTAATCTTCTTGGTCAAAAATTCACCTTTTCTCTTGAAAATTTAACAATTTTGTTGAAAATTCGTGTTTTTGTCTTGTTTAATTCAATTTTTTAGCACAGTTTTTATCTGGAAATTGTACTATTCTCTCAAATGTTAAAGTCATAAAAAATTTTAAACGGTTATTTCGTATTTTAAAATAATTTAATTTAAAAAATTGTAAAATTAAAAGGTGTTAAAAGTTTGTGTTTTATACGCATAAATTATTGAGCGTTTAAATTAAATATTTCTGAATTAAAAATTTTTTAAAGCAATTGTATGTATTTCTGAATTTGATCAGAGATTAAAAAATATATATATATATATATTTCAGATCTGGGACAAGCCATTATAAACAACAATTAAAAACTATACAAATTTAAACAGAGTGGTTAGAAATAAAAAGCCTTGATTTGTTAAAATTGTAATGAGCTGTATTTTAAGTTTGAACGCTACAATTTTAATTTAGAATAATATTCAAAATTAATTAAAAACTTGAAATTATTTGAAATAATTTGAAACACGATGTAGATTTTTGCAGATTTAAAAAAAAGCTTTTGAGAATTGTAAAATATTCATAAAGAATAACAAAAATTGTTGTGATTGCTAAGAAAATTGAAAATGATTTTTTAGTTTGAAAAATTAATTTTGAGTGAGTATTTGAAAAGATTTTAAAAATTAAAAAAAAGGGAATCAGGACGATTTTAAGGCAATTTTTTTATTTTGCAGTTTATTTAATTTTAGGAAAAAAATCTAATTAACACAATAAATCAATTTTCAACCCAAAAGTTTACTTTTCAACAAAATAAATTAATTTTCTATAAAATAATTGGTGTTTTAACTAATGAAATGTACAGGATAAAGTTTCAAACAAAAATGGAATAGTACAATTTCCAGATAAAAACTGTGCTAAAAAATTGAATTGAAAAAGACAGAAAAACGAATTTTCAACAAAATTGTTAAATTTTCAAGAGAAAAGGTGAATTTTTGACCAAGAAGATTAATGTTCTATATAAAAGCAACGATTTTCCAACTTAACCAATATAAACGATTAATTTTTAATCAATCATATAATAGTTACATTTTCAGATAAAGATAAATAATTTTTTAAAGAAAAAATTAATTTTAAACAAAGTTGTTAAATTTTTGACCAATCAGATGAATTTTCGACCCAGAAAATTGATAATCTACAAAAAAAAGACAAATCTTAAACAAAATACATGAATTTTTAAAGAAATTATTTAATTTTAAAGTAAAAAAGACGAATTATCTACAACAAATTGAAATTTTTAAGCGAAAAGTATGAGTTTTCAATGAAAGAGTTAAACTTTCAACCAAATAGTTAAATTTTCAATCATAATTAAAAAAACCTTTTTAAAAAAACGTACTTTTTTTGACAAAGTAGTTCAACTCTTAGTGAAATAATCGACTTTCAAACTCAAGAAGATGTACAGTTGATATTTTAACCAATGATGAAATTTTGAAATTTTTTAAAAATGACGAAATTTTCAACCAAAAGGATTAAATTTCTACTAAATGAAGGTTTATATATTCCACGGAAAAAATTGTTTCTGTTAGCTGATTTTGCCAATATTGAACAGACGTCACCATTGGCTGTTGATATTACAATTGTTTCTTCGTTTGGCGAAGGAAAAAGTTCATGATTTAGGTTTCGCAAAAAACAAATGAAGCAAACAAAATCAGGAACGACTTGAAGTTGCTGCAGCTACAAATAAATTGTTTTTGATATCAACTATACCTAAAAACAGTTGAATGTCGCAGAAGCAACTTCAAGTCGTTGTTGATTTGTTTTTCTGCATTTGTTTCATTTTGCTTTATGGAAGATGTTCACAAATAGACCGTGTGCTTCTACGGAGATATTGAGGGAATCCTTCGAAGTATTTTTTAACATAGAATAGGGAATAAAAGATCAGCACTTATGTGACATAATTTGTAATAGCGGTCCGCAATCAAAATGTAACAAAGTAGATTTGATTTTGGATAATATTAATGCTACGTCTTCTCTTGATGAAAGTCAGTTAATGATTATAAGAAAAAAATTGGTTGACTCTTTTATGCATTCTTAGAAGCAGAGTTCAAGGTACCTTTTCCTTGCTCACCTATCCATACAAAAGGTTTAACTAATGTTTTAAAGAGAGGAAGACCACGATTATCATTTGAAGATGGATCCGAAAAGACGAAGAAAAGGCGCGTCTAAGAACTTGCTTCAAATTATAGCAAGGAAGAATTATCCAAAGCACTTTCATTGATCAAAAATGAGTCCGTTAGCGAATCTGGGACGCAGTTTCGTAAGGAAGATGATGAGAATAAATTACAAAGAATCTTAGCGATGTATATGGATTTAGGTCTGTCGAAGAGGAAATACGAAAACCTAACAAAGTACAATGAAAAAATAACTGGCAATGATTCATATCCGCCGTATTTAAAGATCTCCGAAGCGAAGAAAGCTTGTTGTCCAGGAAACGGTGAGCATATAGAGACATCTAATTTAGGAGCAAGTGTCCATTTCATAAGTTTACTGGGTCATACAGTTAAGCCTATCTTGTTGCAAATGCAAAAGATGATCTTACTAATCTTTTTGGTAAAAAACTAGTGCTCTTTGGAAAGTGGGGTATGGACGGTACTTCTGCACATCAGATGACACGGCAAAAGTGGTCAAAGAAGAGTGATGATGTGGATGCAAACAATGAATCTTATAACAGTGATTCTGAGAGTGAAGAAAAAATCAGCTATCACAAGAGCCTTTTCACGGATAAATCTTTTTTTTTTATTTCCTTCGTCCCTCTTCAATTAAAAGAAACTGATTCTCTTGTAAGGAAAGAGTATAACCATCACATAAAGCTGCTGGAAAAAGTTCATACCTATTCCATTGGTATCAGTGGAATGAGTTTTGATATCAGCTTTGACTTGAATTTACGATGATTGATGGAAAGGTATGTAATATTCTAACTAGACAGAAAGCATCTTCTTGCTGCAATATTTGTGGAGTTGGATCAAAACATGTTAACAACTTACCATATGTAGCTAAAATTCCATGCAATGAGGCACATTATAAATTTGGTCTCTCGACGTTGCATACCTGGATTCGTGTTCTAGAATATTTGTTACATGTTTCCTACAATATGGATTTTAAAAAGTTTTCCGCAAGAAAAAAGGAAGAAAATGAAATAAAGAAATCAGGAATGGAACGTATTCAGGTACAATTAAGATCCAAACTGGGTTTAACAGTTGATGTGGTGAAGCAGGGTTATGGAACAACAAATACCGGAAATGTTGCTCGTTCCTTTTTGGGAAAAGCTAAATCGGTTGCTAAAATAACCTGTTTGGATCAAGATCTGGTCACCAGATTTTGCGATATATCACAAATTATAACGTGCGGAAGGATAGTTAATTCTGCTAAATTAAAGACTTACTGTTTGGAAACCGCTAATTTATGAATAAATCTTCATCCTTGGTATAAAATGACACCATCAGTATATAAGCTGCTTACTCACGGAAGTAATATAATTTAATCTTTTGAACTACCAATTGGTTGGTATTCAGAAGAGTCGCAAGAGGGAAACAATAAGATCTTTACAAAAGTTAGAGCTAATAACAGCAGAATGTCTGACAGACAAATGACGAACCTAGATGTTCTTCATCATCTTCTGCTCCATAAGAACCCTCTCATAAGTAGTTATAGAAAAGTAGAATCCAGGAAGATGATATCTCTGTCAGAAATGGCTGAAAACATGACAATCTTCAAGGAGTGAGCTCGATTCTTAATTACGGAAGCATAAATGCCTACCTAAAAACGGCCCTTTTCAGGGCCACATGAGTCAAAAATGGCTGAAAGTATCACAATCTTCAATGAGTGAGCTCGATTCTTACTTACTAAAGCACGAATGCCCACCTGAAAACGGCCCGTTTTAGGTCCACATAAGACAAAAATAGCTGAGAGTGTCACAGTCTCTAATAAGTGAGCTCGATTTTCACTCACTGAAGCACGATTGCAATTGTTTATAAAAAATGTTTAAATAGTTATTAGTTTTTGTCACTATTAAGAATATAATAGCAAAGTGTCTTTTGCAAGGCATTTCGAATTAACTCCACAAAAAAAATCAAGCCTGTGCATGAAAAATGGTCAAAATGTGCATTTGTTTGAGAAAAAATGGTATCACGGGAAAGTTTAGCAACAAAAAGTTGTAAATTTGTTGTTCAATAAAAAATTCACGTTAAGTCGAATTAAAATATCCACAGTTACTTGTTGTAACTAGAAGCCTGACGGTCATTTGAAAAAAAACATCAAAATCTGTTAAGAATTGCACTGTCGGTCGATTTTTTCCCACTGTGTGGTAGTGCAAACGTATTTGCTGACAAATGGGGAGAGTGTTTTACAGGATTTTTGCCCGATCTTTGTATATACGTTCTGACTGCGATTACTGTACATTTACTGCCAGACTTGGGCGTTTAAAGCCAAGGCTTACAAAAAAGGGCACATGGGCACTGTGATTTGCTATCTCCTTTTCTCCCGCGAGAAGTATGCGAGTGAGTGTCAGTGCTTGACAACCACAACAACGGCAGAAATTGAGGTTATATCAATTTTTCACGAAGTCAAGTTAACTTAACCGATGGAAATTTGTAACATAAAAATCTAGCTAAAAATCCAGCTTAAAAACTAATTTTTTAATTTTCATGAACTAAAGAAATATGTTGCCTAATATTACACTGTCACATTATTCAATCTGCACATTTCATCTCATTTAATGATTACAATAAAATCTGTATTACTTACCCATAGGTTACAGGTCATAATTTTTTACTTATTTTTGTACAAAAACACAGAAATAAATAAGGACGCATATTGACAAACTCGATTGAAAATATTGACGAGAACATAACCTTAGTTTTTAGTTGTCATTCAATATAGTACTCACTTGTACACATCTTGTGGGAGAAAAGGAAATAGCAAATCACCGTGCGCTTCTCCTCTTCGTTGAGAGCATTGGCTTCAAACGTCTAGGTCTGGCAGTAAATGTACAGTTACTGCACTCAAAACTAGAGACGCTTTCTACAGAATAATCGCTCTCCTTGTTATAACTCCGTGGATAAAAATTAATTCTTAGTGTAGTTGTGGGGTAGGATTTGGTTAAATAGGAAAGGTGAGGTTAGGTTGGCAAAGGATCAGAGGAGTTTGTGGTCAGGAGTTTGTGCCTTTAAGAGGGACAAGGGGTGCGTTTTACGGATAACCGGAAATCAATCGCTTTAGGACGATCCGAGAGAAGAGTGTCCCACCGCAGGCGATACGATTTGGAATATTGAACATGTGCGTGCACTCCTTACAAACAATCGTCAACTGAATATTGAAATTTTATAACAAGAACTTCAAATTAGTGCATGTAGTGTTCACACCATATTGCATGAGGTTCTCGGTAAAAAGAAAGATGTGCGCGATGATCGTACCCCATTCTCCGAGACAAGAGAAGAAAGTGCAACATGTTTTAGTGGCAACAGATACCTGATAATGGGATAATGAGAGTCTTACTTTTAAGAAGCGCATTGTAACGTTTTAAACGTTTCTGAAGCACTTTTGCCTAGTGTGCAACAAAACTTAATTGCGGCTCTTTGTTCAATTACTCATGTTTTGATAAACTTAAGAATCTTAATTATGTCAAACGTACCCTCCACACAAGCTACTGAAGTGATTGCGATAAACTAAAGTGCGTTAGACTAAGAATGAACCAGGGTAAGTATTTCATGTTGAGATTAAACCGTATCGGCTTAAGCACGCGTAGAAAAAAATGTGTTTCGGAACTTTTGGAATGAGTTGTGTATGGGATGGGAAAAGCGCTTCTAAACTTGGCGAGTACCATAAGCAAACATGTCATCTTATAGCTCTATGTATAATCCCTGACACAAACGTTGAATAATAATTTCGATTTTAACTTAGAAATTCGGAAGTTCAAATGTAACTTTGATTGTAAAATGATTTGATGAAACAAATCAACCCTTTCTTCGACCGTTGATATTTATTGATTTCAAATCGTAGATTGGACCGTAAGACATAAAGAATTTGAAATCTACGATTTGAAATCAATGTAACTTTGATATTAGATAATAGTCAGGCTGGTGAAATTTAATGATTTTGAGGGGCTTATACGTTACTTATACATGCACGGATGAGACATGACAAATTGTGCAGCTCGAAAGTTAGACATGTACAGTTTTACCGCTAGCCCTGGACGAGCACAGTTGAACACGTGTTAAGTTGCGCAAGGAATTTTAAAGATTTTAATTTTTTTATTAGAATTTGAACATGTATAACAGCATTTTTAAAATTTGTGCAGGATTTTTAAAATAACATTTCATTTTAAGTATTGCAAGCGACTCAAAGTTAATTTCAAAAAGCTCTAATCCTGTTACGGAATTTTTAAGTATTTCAACGTATTCAAAAGAATTTAAGAGATTCTTAATATCTAAAACGATTCTTTATGATTACAATATTTAAAGGGAATTTCACAGCCAAAGACATGCCAAAATTCCAAAGACGTCATTGTAGTAAATAGATGATCAAAACAAATCTTTAAGTGAGGCAATTACTTTTGTGCACATTTAGTATTAACTGACCCATATAACATCATTTAGGTACTTATTTCTACACTAGCAGCTTTACTATCTTTTTAAAATTCATAATTACATTCTTATTCTTAGAGGAAACGCATAGTAGGGTATTTTAGATTTGTTCGTGCAAATAATCGACGACTCGTCAATTTTCAACCGAATTGATTTTTTTTTAAATACTCGTGAATAAATTTACTGTCGGTAAGATGAGCCACTATTACGGTTTGAATCGTCAGTACGTCAAAAAAACGTCGACCAACGTCGGCAGTCGTCTTCACAATTCTACATTATGTCGCAGATTACTTTAAAATAATACGTAGTACATTGATAAAAATATCTTGGTCGGTATTTGATCGTTTAAATAATGATTTTATTAGAACAAGCATAAAAACTGTGAGGAAAAAAAGATTTAAAATTCTATAAAATACTCTTTCGTCGATTTCTTTAGAATAAACGTTTCTCGGTTGAATAATTTGAAAATTAAAGTATTAACGTTATGAACGTTTATTAACTATTATTTAAAACTGCTATTGCACAAATAGAATGAGAATAGAAAGGTTTGCACTTGTAATGGTTAAAAACATAAAAAACAATGAGTATGATGCATTGTTTCTACGAATTACCAAATATTACTGACATTTGAATCGCCTAAAAATCGCCCGACGACTGCCGACGTTTTTTTGACGTACTGACGATTCAAACCGTAATAGTGGCGTATCTCTCAACTCTGTTGAAAACTGACGAGTCGTCGATTATTTGCACGAACAAATCCAAAATACCCTACTGTGCAACGTCTCGCCTTCTATGGAGTAGTTGTTCTGCTCTATATCTTCATCTTCAAAAAATTACTAGAAAAAGTCTCTCCAAACCTCTTTTCCTCCATTCGTATCGTCTATCTCTGTACCCTTGCTTTCTCTAACCAGTTCCGTAAGGTTACGCCTATTTCAAACAACTTGAGAAGCGTGGGTATATTTAAAATAAAAAAATTCTATCAATAGTAAAACAGTAAATATTTTAAACAAATGTTTACTTTGAGAAAATTGATTTAATTTAATTAAAAAAATCGCCCATTTCTTTGAATATAATAAGCAAGGTTAGCACATTGCACTGCAAGCGCATACACTTTTTCGGAGAAAAATAGTCTAAACGCAATAGTAAGTTATAAATGTCTGAATAGTAATATTTTTCAAGTGCAGAATGTATTATCGTAATTCTGTTTCATCCTTTTATCGGTTAAAGACCTATCAGTTTTTTTTTTAATAAGAAAAAATCTCAGAAATTTAAGCTTATAGTATGCGGTCGGATACAAAAATCTCAATTTTTGGATATTTTAATTTTTTTAGTGCCAGTGAAAGTTCTTCAATCGACAAAAAAGTGATACATGATTGAGAAAAAAAATTTTACATTTAAAAAATATGACTATTCGTACATTTATGACTTATTGTCACGTCTTAATTATTTTTGCAAAAAATTAATATGCATTCCTATGATATTGGGCAAAAGGCTCTATTCAAACTAACGAACGCTTCCCGCTCTTCCGGCTTCCGTTTAATTAGTCAGCCATTGATTCTAGCGAGACAATACAGGGACCGTGGTGGGAGGTGACGAAATTGCGCCATATCAAATAAGCGTGTGTCGGGGATTTGAAATAGGTTTTCTAGTCCAATTATCTCGACATTGCTAATACCTGTAATATTTTGCTTTCGAAGACACCGTTAACAGCTTCGCGGATCACATCATTTAACCAAGCATCTTCAGTCGATCATTCTGCAACCACAGTGCAATAAGCTCCAGTTGCAGTCCCAACAATGATTTCCTTAAACTTTGACTAGGTTTTTATTGATTATCTGTTTCACATTCACAGAAGTTGGCTATGGGGAATTATACGGAAATTTTATCAGGAGTACATTAGGAATTTATCGGGAGTCGAGTGTCGAACTTTCGAAACGTTTAACTCGTGCACAAGGTGTATTAAGTGTAATGAGCTGGTTATGTAGATCGCCCCTGGACTAAGAAATTTTCTCATTCGTGAATATATTTAGCAGTTCACGAATAATTAACGAAGTTTTTCAATAATCAGCGAGGAATTAGAATCTAAACGACGATGACGGGGAAATGGCCAGCGGGGTATAAGGACCCGTGAAGGTTAAGGAATAATCAAGAGGGGTCTGTACTATTCTAAAAAAAAATTGCTTGGTCTGAGTTCCTTCGTGTTTGGAGTGGCTGTGGCCCGAGAGGAAATATAGATCTTTCACGGGGGCACTCGTGAAAGATAAAGGTACATCATCCCCCAAAGTAAGGGTGAGACAATTCACTACGATCTTGCAGCTGCAAGGAAGAGCCTGAAACTTCACCATCGCTAGTCCAGTCATCGTTCGAGGTATTTCTAAAAATGTAAGGACCGCTAGTCCCGGTGATTATTTGTTTTAATGTAAAAGTATGGATAACCTTTTAGATAGAAGCTCTTAGCTCGCGCGAAGTTTTTGTCTGAAAATTTGTAAACTAGCTTCGAGTCAGGGGACTGCGGTTGTCGGTTTATAAAGATTAGCTCTATAAATCGATCATGTACACGCGGAAGTGTTTACATTCTCATAATTTATGATTGAGAAAGTGTTAGAATTGTTCTAAATTCGACACACTGTTTTTCAACGGACCTCCATGTTTAGAGATTCCCTAAATCCGAAAATAAAGTTTTTACGAGAGCGTCTGCCTGCCTCTTTGTTCGTCCGTCCGGTCGTCCTTCCGTAAATACGATAACTCTTGAAAGAATGAACAAATTCAATCCATCCTTAGCACAATTCTTTTAGGTCCTAAAAGAAAGAATAAGTTCGTTAACTCGTCATTTTTGATAAAAAATTCAAAAAGTGAGCGCAATTTGAACATTTTTGAGACCACTTTTTTCTGAATTTGAAAATTCTATGGACGGATATTTATATTATTAAAAAGAACAAACAATTTATCCTTATGACTTTTTTGATAAAAAGCAAATTTTTAGAGTTATAGCATTTTTACAATTTTTTTAATCAACCGAATTATCAGACGCGAATAGCGAGATTCGATATTCGTGCGCCCTAGGCGTGCTCAAACTTGCGAGCGAAGCGAGGCACGAGCGTAGTTCGCGATGAGAATGTACCCGCAAAGCGAGCAGATTTTTATTAGAAATAATAATAAAATGTCGCGCAATGAATTTTGAAGTGAGGATTATACAAGTTCAATGCATGAATTAAATTAGATGTTGCGTTCTATCAAAAATACACTCAAGGGGTTTCAGTCTATGCAGGAAAAAAAAACAATAAAAATCCTAAATTCTGAGTTGTCTCATCAAAAGTTTAAAATAGATACTCCAATTTCAACTTTCTATGATGAGTATGACGGCACTCTCATGAAGTTTATCTGAGATCTTGAACAATATTTAGAAATTAAAAACATTCCAGGCGATGCTGAAGTTCTCATCATAAAAAGTGCATTGAAAGGAAGAGCAAAAGCATGGTACTTCGCAAATATTTCAAATTGGGAAAATTTCAATTAATTTAGAACGCATTCTTTGGCGGAATTTTTTCCTTACAATATGTAATTGAATTAACGAATGAATGGAGAAGCAGAACAATTTAGCAAAAAGATAACACTTTCGTGCGTTATTTTCACGAGCAGGTCAGGCAAGCTCAATATTTTGATCCACCGTTGCCAGAATATTCGACAAATTATGAAATTATTTCTACAATTTCCTAAGAGAGTTTAAGGCACGATGGCTTTGGTTGGTTTCGGCCAAATTAGTCAAATAGCAAAAACATTAGCATGGCTCGATGGAACTGAAAGGCAGTACGAGAAAAATAAATCCGAAAATAATAATAAATAGAATAGAGACAAATATAGAGATAAGAGCAAATTTAGATGGGCAGGCCTGGTAGCGACGAAAGCTTTCGAAACCACGAGCTTTACGATAGGGAAGAAATAAATAAATCTCCAAAAAAAGAGGTAGATCCCCGGAAAAGAGAAATAGGTTCCCGGAAAGCAGGTATCAATATGAAAAAAGGGTGACTGGCGATATAGGGAAGAGGAGAATAGATATGATGATTTCAAAAGAGATAGAAAATGTCGATGGCTCAGTAAGATAATGAAGGACCTAGCTTTCAATATTGAGGGGGAACTTGATAATTAATTTATTAAAGCCTATAATTTGAAGAGATATAGATGCCCACTAATTAATGCAAAATGCGAAGATGAAAATTACAAGTAGTGTTAGATACAGGTTCTGAATTTGAGTGTATATCGGAGGATTTTTTTAGCAAATTAGATCAAAATAAAACTATGACTTTGCCAGTTAAAATATAACGCTTTCGAGTGCTTTTAGAAATAAGTCTTACATCATTAGAAAACAATTCATGATCCGATTAAAAATAGGAAATCAAGAAATGGAAGCAATTTTATTAGTAGTTCCAAAACTAAATCTCCAAATTATTTGAGGTAATAATTGGTGTACAGAAAATAAAGTTAACATTAAATATTGAAATTTATCAATAAAAATCAATAATGAATTTAAAGAACCAGACATCATTTTCCAATTAAATTCAATAGACAACTAAGTGCGAGCACACCAAAATAAAAGTGAGTCACGCGAAGAACGACAATTCACACGAGAATTCGAAAATCGGCATAATAAAGACAATGGTAAAGATAAAATACAGAAAATACCAGCAAAAACAAAATCTTGTGATAACGAAAATTTACAATCGGTGAAATTAAATGAAAATCGAAAAATTTTTAGTTAAGAGCACAAATCAGAAACACTCTTGATAAATGCCACTATCGGGGTTGGGGATAAAGTTTTTTTAAAAAACCCAATCGGTATTTGAAAAGCAGTTAAAAGCATCGCTAGATAAAATTAAAGATTTAGGTGAAGATAAAAAACACAGGCGCTTCCAAATAATCAAAAAACATAGAAAAGTTTTTTCGGATTAGCCAGGTAGTCTAAATTGTTATGAACACGAGATTCGTTAAAAAGATAAAAGTTTGGTGGTTAATAAAAACTACGCTGTCCCAATTGCAAAAATACCATTGGTTAGAGAAGAATTGACGCGTTTAAATAAACTAGGGATAATTGAATAAGGAATCAGCGAATATTGCAACTTGCTAAGGCTAGTCGGAAAGTGTGATCGGAGTGTACGGATACATCTCGATGCCAAAGAGCTTAATAATATAATCTAATTCGAGCATAATGCGCCTCCTGATATCGATGACCGATTACAAAAATACGAGCGGCAAACAGTTTTCTCCAGTTTAGATTTAACGCAGAGATTTTTCCGGATTTCTTTGAAAAAGTAATCGAGAAAATACACGGCCTTTGTATTTGAATGAAAAACCTATCAATTTTTTAGAGTACCATATGGAATTAATACTGCAAGTAATGGTTTCGTGAGAAGTTTGAATACTGTATTAGGAAGTGAGTTTAACGAGTTCCTCACACTATATATAGACGATATTTTGATGACATCACAAACCTTTGACCAACATCTTGAGCATTTGGATGTTCTTATCGCGAGATAAGGACGAGTTGAGTTAACAATTTAATTAAAGAAAACATCATAATGTAGGGACGAAATAACATTTATACGTTTTGTACTGACCCCTAAATTAATAAAACCTGATCCCAAAAGAATAAAGGCAATAATGGAAATTTCCTCTCCAAAAAATCGAAAAGAACTGAAAAAGATTTTAGGAACTTGGAACTACTACAACAGGTTTGCGAGAAAATATTCAAGTTATCTAGACCCATTCCGCGATATCCTGAGCCAGAAAAATAGATTTAAATAGACTGATAAACACGAGCAGGCACTTGATAAATTAAAGCGTAACTTTTTCGATGCTGTTACACTATCTCATTAAAAGATAGATCGGCTATTCTCTCTTCAGGCAGATGCATCTAAAAATGGAAATATTGCGACACTATTTCAAATAGATGATGACGGCTGCGAAAGAATTGTCGCGCTTGCAAGTAGAGGTTTATCAGTTCACGATATTAACTATACGATAACGGAGTTAGAATTTCTACGGATTGTCTATGGTCTAATTGAATTCCAAAAATACCTACTCGAAACAACATTTAAAATATGTACGGACTACAAATCGCTGACGTTTTTAATTAAGACACAATTCTACAAATCAAGAATATTAAGGTGGTCAATGCTAATCCAAATATTCTCTTTTGTAATTATGCAATGGAGATGGGTTGATAATGTGGCAGCAGACTATATAAGTAGGGTTGTGACAGGAAAAGACGATAAAATGAACGAAGAATCATTTAGAATAGCAGATGTACAGTCTGTCAAGTTAAAGCGTGGGTAACTTTTTTGGTAAAATATTTTATTTAAACGCATGTTTCTACATGGAATTACATTTGTCAAGGTGT
>NC_046665.1:105433197-105434543 GCF_010883055.1 Belonocnema kinseyi | reverse complement strand
AGGCGTCATTTGAAGGATCAAGCTCGACGAAAATGGTTCACATTAGTGAATACTAATGTCATCTCTTAGAATTTTCAGGTACTTGTCAGACTGCCTAGTATCATTTCGCGCGTAATATTTCCTTAAATCTCTCCTATTGATGATTCTTTTTATTTTATTCTCATTTTCTATCTCTACTTGTTTGTATGCATTCCAATAAACCTCTTGTACTATTTCATATGGTCCCGCAAAAATATAAAAAAAAGTATGCACTTCTTTTCTAATTGCGCTCGAGATATGTGGGACTTTAAGCAAAACCAAGTCATTTGCCTGTAATTTTACTTTCAAAATTTTCTGTTGTTGCTTTGATCTAGCCTTTGCTCTTCTTCCCTTTATCTCTTGCACATTTGTAAGTTGAATCTCTCGGGGGATAAGAGATTCATCCCATATTTGCAATATTCTTGCTAGCTCATCTTTTGGGGGCACTCCAAAATTTAGTTCGAATGGAGCAAACCCAATACTTACATTGGTAACCATATTAATCCAGTCTTGTATTATATCTACATAATTTACTTAGTACATGTGGCCTTGTTAACAATATTCCCGGTAAAATCTACCTAAATCTCGCATTGTTCGTTCAACGGGATTCGACTGAGGATGACGAATGCGGAAGAAACAGACCTTTATCCCAAATTCCCTTAACGTTTTCTTCCATTTTCGCGAATTAAATTGCGTGCCATGATCTAAGAGAATCTGCATCGGTTTTGCATTTTGTTTAAGATAAGGGCCAGTAAACTTTGCCAAACATGCTTGAGTGTTTTCTTTCTTGATACGATATAGCCTAACGAGTTTAGAAAAAACATCCTTAACGACAAATAGATACTTCGTCACTGATTTCGATGTAGACAGTGGACCATAGAAATGTACAGATATCAATTCATTTGGATATGGAGGTATTATTGGTATAAATTCTTCCTCTATTGCTAAATTTATGTGTTTGGTTTTTTGACGTAAGTCACTAGTTTTTATTCGCCTTTTCACGTATTTTCGTAAACCATTCCAGTATAGATTTTTTTCAATGGAATAGATTGTCTTTTGTCAATTATCTTATTCGTAGTTTGTTTCGGAATCAGTGCCCGCCATTTTTACGTTTTAGTTTTATGGAAAATTACACTGTTTTCCAATTTATAGTTTTCCACAATTTTCTCAGGTTTTAGGTCCTTGTCTTATTTGTTCGTATGCGACTTACGATTGATTCTATTATACCTTGTACAGTCTGTCAAGTTAAAGCGTGGGTGGCTTTACTCGCAGTCGGTAAGGTGTATCGACATGATTTTGGTGTCAAAATATTAAGAAGAGCTCCCTCT
>NC_046665.1:105425354-105433097 GCF_010883055.1 Belonocnema kinseyi | reverse complement strand
GGTTTATCGAGTTTCGTTGTGGTCGTACGAGCACAGTTGATGCTGAACGATCTGGGCGCCCAAAAGAGGTCACTACACCAGAAAATGTCGAAAAAATCCATGCTATGAGGTTGAATGATCCCAAAGTGAAATTGAGAGAGGTAGCTAATGCTGTAGGCATTTCATTGGAACGTGTGGGCAATATCGTGTATTCAGCGTTGGGCATGAAGAAGCTCTGCACGCGATGGGTGCCGCGTTTGCTCATAGTGGACCAAAAACGAATTCGTGTGACAACTTCCCAGCAGAATTTGGCATTATTTTCGCGTAAGCCGACCAAGTTTTTGCGCCGATTCATACCCATGGATGAAACCTGGATATACTACTACACTCCTGAGTCAACGCAACAGGCAAAACAGTGGGTTCCATCGGGCCAAAGTGCTCCAAAGCGTCCAAAAACGCAACAAGGGGTCGGAAAGGTTATGGCCTCCGTATTTTGGGATGCACATGGCGTAATATTCGTGGACTATCTGGAAAAAGGTAAAACCATAACTGGAGCACACTATTCATCATTATTGGACCGATTGAAAATCGAAATCGCCGAAAAACGACCGCATTTGAAGAAGAAAAAACCGCTTTATCATCACGACAATGCGCCTGTTCATTCATGCTTAGTTGTACAAGCAAAATTGCATGAAATCGGCTTCGAATTGGTTCCTCATCCACCGTATTCACCAGACCTGGCCCCCAGCGACTATTACTTGTTCCTAACCTGAAGAGATGGCTCACCGGTAAGGGTTTTTACTCAAATGAGGAGCTCATAGCTGAAACTGAGGCGTATTTTGGAGACCTTCCGATCGAGTACTTTTCGGACGGTATCAAAAAGTTAGAAAATCGTTGGACTCGCTGTATCGACGTAAAAGGAGAGTATGTTGAAGAGTAAAACCGACTTCGTCCAAAAAAACGTCTCCGTGTTTTATTTTTCAGAAAGTTATCAGACTGCCTAGTAAAAATCCTTAATTCGAGAAAAAAGGCTGGCATAAATGTGAATGACATTTTATTTATAAAAAGAATAATCGAAAACATAACTTTAATGATACAAGTATGTACTGCTGCCTAAGTTTAGATAAGAGATTGACAAACGTCTACGAGCATATAATAAAACTCATATAAAATAAATAAAGCAAATTAAAAATTAGAAATGTTAAATTTGAAAAAAGGTTTCGAATGAACGATCATAGAGATGTGAAGCATAATAATTGATTTGAAGTAGCGTTTTCTTGAGAAATTGGAATTTGAAACGTACGTAATTTGAAAATTCTCTAGACTAGTCGTTTTCATTCGAATAATTGTTATCGATTTCATGTGTTTGAATGTACGAGTATATTTTGTAATTCATTCTAAATTATATGTGGGATAAATGTTTTATGCCAAAGAAATATTATTGAGGATAAATATAGATCGGTTTTTATATAGATTTTCAGTTTCTACCTTAATAACAAATTTTTAAATTTAAGAAAACAATTTATATAAAAATTAAGTATGACGTACGCTGAGTGCGTAACAAATTATTGTACATGAAATATATATGTGAAAACGAGATATTAGGAGAAAAGGTAGATTTTAAATTTAGTCCAAAATGTGTACAAAGGAAAGGCTTTCAAAAATTATTAAATGGACAAAATTAAAAAATAACGACTCAGCAAAAAATAATGTAAAAATATTATTGTGAATCTCGACACGATGAAAAAAAAGAATATGGAAGCCCAGCTCATTTCAAGGCTACTTGTGGAAGTTCTCTCGCCCTGTCTTCAAATATAAAAAAGGAGGATCTTTCAGAGCTGGAGCAGTAGGAGCACTACATTGATCATTCGTAAAACAACTAAGTAGTTTGCGAACTACCAGTTAAGAAGAATCAAAGAATTATTACCAGAAAGACGACAGACCGGATCGGGCCTTTTTTTAAATTTTACCACCATGTCCAATATTTGAAAAGGGGTTTCGTGTAATGAGATGGTTATGGATATCGCTCCTGTACTCAGAAATTTTATCATTCGTGAATATATTTAGCAGTTTACAAATGATTCACGAAGTTTCCCGAGAATCAGCGAGGAATTAGGATCTAAACGGCGGGAAAACAGTCAGTGGAGAAATAGTTTTGTCTTAGTTCATTGGTGCCTTGAGTAGCTGCGGCCTAAGCAGAAATATAAATCTTTCACGGGGACGCTTGGGAAAGATAATGGTACATCATTCCCTGAAGTACGGGTGAGAAAATTCACTACGATTGTCCAGCTGCAAGGAAGAGCCTGGAACTTCACCATCGCTAGTCCAATCATCGTTCGATGTATTTCTAAAAATGTAAGGACCGCGTGTCCCGGTGATTATTTGTTTTATTGTGAAAGTATCGACTGTGGTTGTCTGTTTATAAAGATAAGCCTACAGGTTCTATTCTGAAATACTCAAACTATTATATTATTTTAAATAAAATCTCTTTTCTATTTGTTTTAATATAATAAACACGGTGTCGAGTTGAAATTAAATTGGGTATCATTTCTGACTTCACTTTCTTTCATAATGATGTGCCTTAGAAGAACGCCACCCGTTTCAACTCGATCAGTTCAAAAGTAAATCTTATTTGAGGATTAGATATGTAAAAAACCGGAATTAAAGTGACACTTTCGGGTCCGAATCCAGGAGTTTGCATGAGCAGACCCGATCTAAAAATTTAAGTACGAATCTTTCAAATGCCCAATCCGGTGTCGTTACGATTGGGTATCCACTAGACCAGCCCGCACTTGCACTGCAGGCTACGCAGCAGAAGTTTGTGGTACATTCAGTTATCCACCAGAGCTATGTAGCACTGCGACTGCACAGTAGACATAGCTTGCACTTCAGGCTGCGCATTAGACTTGTTTGGCATATTTGGTTGCAGCAGAGTTATGTGAATCTAAAGATATGATGACTCTGACCTTGAAACACTGTAGTCCATAGTGAAAGGTTAGAACACCCAAACAACAGTGTATTTCGGTCTCCTTTTTCAAGCTTTGACTTCCACCTCTTCTCAAAAAGCTTTCGTAGTTAGGAAAAAGCTTTAAAAATCACAAATATTTTTTCAGCATTCTCTATTGCAAAACATTTTTCAAGATTAAAAACCATCAAATAATTTACTGCTTAAGAAGATTTATTCACAAATACTTTATCTTCAGAGCGACTAAAGATAGAAAGCCGCTCAATGACTTTAAATGTACAGTTTTGTAATATCAGTGGAATGTAATAATTAAATTTACGATAAAATCATTGCGAAGTATATGATATATTTCGTTGCTAACCAGAGCTATATTACACTTTGACTGCGCGGAAGAGTATTATGGCATTAGTGGTTGTGCCCGAAAGTAATGTGGCACCTACGGATTCGCAGTAGACTGATTTAGAAGCAGGCCTGTTTTATACATATAGTGCACTGATCGAACTTTCTGAAAGTTTAGCGCTTGTCTTACGACAGATTCTTTAGAAACTCTATCCCTTGTTTCTCTCAATAGCCCTCTCAGTCTCTCATCCGGAGAAACAAATTTGCTCATACTGTGACTTCAACCTGATCACTCACTCACTCATTCATTATCAGACTGATTCCTTGGCAACCATTTTTCCTTCTTTCCGGCAGACACATGTTATTTACTTATTGAGTTGAAATTCTCTAAAATTAAATAAAATTTACCACCCAAAAATCCTATAAATAGACTCGCAATTGAAGCGTTTTGAAAAATCGACTGATAGTGAATTTCTTATGAGATAAATATTATGCAGGACAAAAAACTGTTGTATATATTTTTAAGAGAAACAACTTCTTCGTATAAAGTTTTGTTCTTGTATATAGTTTATTCTCGAAAAGAAATGAGAATTTTGAATTCAAAGATATATTGTCGCCATTTTGTCCATTCAAATTTTTTTTCAAATTTTTCTGTGGATTACGAAAAAATGTACAATTTCTATTTGAATCGAAAAATAAAAATGAAATATCCTAACCAGTTGAAAAAATATATGGATTATCACATTCATTAAAATTCTGCAAATGAACAAACTATGTATCTTAACTAAATTATGCAAATGTAAAACACATATTAAAAAAAAAGTATTGGCTTTAAACAGTTTTTGTAGCTTATACTTAAAAAAAAAAAATTGAAAAAACTTGCGGTCTTACGCATTTTTCGAGAAAGTATTATGCGCGTGTAAAATATATTTAAAAATAATATAATCCTGAGAAGTTTTCAACTAAATCTCCTCATTTACGTGTTTTTTTGCAATCATATAAATTAAAAATAATTCAATTCCTCGTAAAGCCTTGTAAATTCCTTGTAAATTCCTTTTTTTTGCTAATGTCTGTTCTCATTTATATAAATATAAGTAAAAAGAACGAAAAGTTTCATCAAATTTTAAAATTATCATGTTTTTAACTTTTTTATTTCAAGAAAATGTTTAGTTCTTCATACACATAGTTAGATTTACAGAAATTAATAACCCATACATTTAATATAATAGAGTTCAACATAACATAATAATTAGGCATTTTGGACACACTTTAAGTAAGTGTACAGTTCGTAACAAGTTACAAGAATTTATTTATTAAATCATTAAAGAAACTTATTGCAAAACTATTTGGGGCCAGGATGGATTGTTCTGACGGATAATGTGGCTTTGTTAAGGCGATATATTATGGCGGTGGGAAGAAATCAAACGCTTTTGTGTGGTCAAACATTAGCCTGTATGAGCTAATCTAGCGTTAGACATTCTATCTTGTAAAAAACATTTTAGATGGTTCACGTTAAACATATGGTTGACGTTATAAATATCCTTATTCATAAATGAGAAAATGTTTTGGGCCCTGCCCGTGTAGAAACTTATCGCGGCCGTATTTTCTCCACTTAGGGCATGCTCAGGCCCAAATAATTTTCAAGTATCCAACACAAATATTTTTTGCACAAATCCATAAAGTCATTCTTATCGAGGAAAAAAATTCTGATTTTTTTACGTTTCGTACAAATTTTTCAGACATCAAAATGAAAAAATTTGAACTCTTAAAGCTAAATATTCTTTTATTTGAAGTACTAAAACTAAACCGCATTCAAAGTGACACTAACTTAAATTTAAAATTTTAGCTAAGAAATTTAAAATTAATTGTTGTTGAACTGAAAAAACATCCATTTGAACTTTTTATAAATTGTGAAGTTTTCAGGTTAAAAAAACCTAAAATTACTTTATGCTATAAATTACTATTTATAAAATTCCTGGTTGAAAAGAAATTTGTTCCTATTTGCTGAGTTTGGCTAGTTTCGAAAAGTACCCTGTCGTTTTCCGCCTTTATGCTCCAGCGGCTATGCTTAAAAGGGAATTCAATATTACAAAATTACAGTTTTTATTTTTCCTTAAATTTTGAATATCCTATGTATAAAAATGGGGTAACCATAAAGACCGAGAAGAAAACATGAAATCAGAGAGACTCGAACTTATTTTGTTTTCTTATTTCTGTCTGCAGAATTATGGTTTATGAACATTTTACTCTAAAATTCTTTTTGATTATTCTTTCATGGCCTGATGGACAATTTTCGATTTCTTCATGGGTCATTTCTTTAACCGTTCCGCTGTTCATGTTTATTTTAGCCCGTTTTGATCCCGAAAATGTAGGTTTATATATTCCACGAAAAAAATTGTTTCTGCTTGCTGATTTTGTCAATATTGCACAGACGTCACCATTGGATGTTGATATTACAATTGTTTCATCTGTTGGCACAGAAAAAAGTTCATGATTTAGGTTTCGCAATCGAATTGGTTTATCGGGAGGAAAAACGTATCTTCGAAGTTCAAATATCAGGGTGGGGTTTTTGTAGGAAATAAGTTGAAGAAATCCAAGTGTTTCAAGGTCAAATCCAAGTACACGAGTAAAAGTTTGCTTCGCAGTAGGCGACCTAGACCTGGCACGAAGATATGGCTCAGCGGCTGGTGGAAATCCAGGAGAAGAATCAGGTCTCGCAGGACAAAGAGGCTTTCCAGGAGATTGAGGTCTTTGACGAGGAACATTAGGAATAGGCTCGCCATTCGGCAAACATTCAAACTCCGAACTTAATTCTGCAACAAGAAGCAGACCATCAAATTTTTCTTCATGTACACAATCGTATGTTGGTATGTCATGAGTTGCAAATGTGGTTGCATTTATCAAGGTCACAAATAAGAATTGAGGTTATCAAGTTCACAAACTTCAAAATGACGTTAATTTTTTCGCGTTTTTACCATTTACGATAGCTTTGCAATAAATAATTTTGTTACATGAATTTCTACGTGGATTTTTCATTTTGGTATTTTCAATATAATATTATTATTAAAACGCGTTTATGCTTATTTACATTTTCTTTGCACACATAGTAAATGCCAGTTAATCAATATGATCCTGAAATTGGATCAAAATGGTAGTACTCTCTCAAAATTAGACAGTGAAATCTGATTAGTAAATAACGAGATGTATGTCACTAACAATCAGTGAGATCTCACTGGTTCGTTCCGTTGAATTTGTTCACCAGTTTAATTAGTGAGGTTCACTAGTTACTGAGTACTAGTAGTAATCTTACCATAGGGGTTGTCCTTCATAAGCGTTGGGCATGACGCTTATCGTCTACTAATTTCGTGCTAAACTTTTCAAAATTAATTTCATAAGACACACTTTACTATCGGAACAACAAATGAGGGCCGGACTACAATTTGTTAGAGCATAATGTATTGCGCCTAACCATCGGCAGGCTTGTCTTACGTCAACTTGTTGTGTGAGCCAAGTGGTAAGGAGTATCCCCACTTCCAAGCAAAAAATATTGTATCATCAACTTGAAGCATTAAAGCCCCAAATATTCCTATCACAAGCACTAGTTAACAATATATTCCGTTTGCGAATGGTTTAAGTAATACCTCTGCTCGCTAAATGCAGTGACGGTATACGCGTGTACCGGATCAATTGAATGGAAGTTCCCCTATTTGCCGCGTAGAGCGCTATAGCACACTGAAAAAATGTTTTTCTGTAAATTCAACAAACAGCTCTAGTTAAACTAAAACTAGTAGAAATAACAAGAATCCCTTACTAATAAAATTATGGCCATACAGTTGATTAAACTATACCCACCTAATAATATCTACTAAATAAAACCTAGTTTTATTAGCGTGGTAACTGTTGTTAATAATTATAAAGTGTTTCTACGTTTTATCAAGGAGAGAAACGCTGCGTGGAGGACAGTGTACAAATCTTGATTGCTTACATCACTTGTAAATATTTTCAATAGTAGTGGCGTAAATGGATGATCATTAGCACAATAGGATCTTTTATAAACAATTTCAAGTGAATTTAGTGTTCAAAGTTTGATGTAAAAACGACTGTTCAAATTTTCGAACACCTAACCTCTTTCGTTGTTGAAGTCCATCGTTGCATAAAAGGAATCTGTTGGATGTACCAGGTGTATACATATGAAACCGGTATTGCCATCTAGCGGCCAGTAGGCACACTTGTAGGCACTGTCGGAACTTACCATTTGTGCTAATTGGCGTATTATCATCTGTCAACAATATCCAATACCAAACATTTCAAGTTTCATATGACACCGTGATTTTTTTCGCTCTTGAAAATGTCGAAACACGTGCCTTCAAACAACGATTTGCGGGGAGTTTTAATTTTCTGTTTCCATTTGGGTAAATCGGCGATAGAATCTCATCGAATGCTTGTCGAAGCTTACGGAG
>NC_046665.1:105421366-105425254 GCF_010883055.1 Belonocnema kinseyi | reverse complement strand
GGCGCATACTTTGAATAAAATATTTGTTATCATTCTCTTGAAATAAATGTGTTTTTTTCTTGAAAAAATACCGGTTTCATATGTATACACCTGGTAACACTGGTTGCTACTAGTGCAACTCAGGTTCAAGAAAAAGAAATATTTTCCATATGTTGCATAGTTTCCCAATAATTTTGACTTCAACAATGAATCGACTTACCATGAATTTTTAAATTTTGACGTTTCGCTTTGACGTATGCCATGATTGACTCTGAAAATTTCCTCTCAGGTAAAATTTTGTTTTATACATCTGAATTTACCGTTTTGTATGTATTTCTTCATTATTAATATTTATTAATACTTCCGTAACAGATGCTCATTCTGATGAAAGTCCATAGATAAGGCCGCAACGTTTATAAATGGTAATTTGAACTCTATTCCTTTTTTATTTTTTTGTTCTAATTGATCGCAAGACCAAAATAACACAAAGTTGAAAACTTTGTTTTCTCTTATATATTCGAATATACAAAAACGATTGAAGAGATGTTCATTTCATTATCGTCTTTATTTCTTGAGGTTTTATTTATTTTTGAAATGATAAATATTCAATTAGTGGCTTATACCAGTAATAGCGTTTATTTTATCGAAACGTTTAAAGAAAAGACAAAGTAATTACCTTATCCAGCAAATTGAAGATAGTTGAAAAATAATGTTGTTTTCAATAAATATAGCATTTTGTTAGTAATAAAAGCATAGCATAGTTTATAGAAATTGGGAGTAATACATAACCTCAAAAATTGTATGGATACTCAAATCAATGTAATTTTTATAAAGCAAACTTGTGATAAATTAAAAAAATTATTAGATAACATGGTAGATATTTTTTGAATAATCGACGGGGAAAATTCTGGATTATTTAAAAATCTGTGGTTACATTTAACAAAAATAATTTTAAATTTTAATATAAGAAATAAGACTTTGGTGTATAATATTTAAATTTTGGATATCATTTCTATAATTAATAACATTTATTTCGCTTTTCATGAAAATCATTTTTAAAGTTAATTTTTTTCATCGTTTGGATCGGTATTAAAAATTTTGACATTTTTTATATTAGAATTAAAATTTGTGAGAGTATGACAAAGCATGCTTGACCAGAGAATTTGGGAAGAGAATTTCATTAAAAGTATTAACATATCATTTGTAAGATCCCCAATTTGTTTATTTGTATTTATAAGATTTAAAAATGACACAAATCTATGTTAAAATGCGTCATCATCTAACTGCATCAGAAAATGAACGCTCGTATTTGTATTAGCCACTAGTTAAATATTTATTCATTTAAACAGTATAAAACAAAAAGAATTTTTAAATTATTTTATGGAAAAAAGAAAATCATAGATTTATAGCTTAATATGGGGAAACCGGAATTTTTCTAACACACTGCAATTTGCAATTTTTTAGAACATTCCACTTTGAAATTTTAATATTGCATATTTTTAAAAAGTGGGAATTGGAAATACCTCAATACATAAAAACAGTTTCGAGAAGAACAAAAAATTAATTAACTGCGCTGAATTCAACCATTTTGTTGCAAGTTCATTTTTTTGTTTAAATTAAGCGGGTTGTCATTCAAAATGCATATATTTTCGGTTTTGAATTTTAATGTTAAAAATTTATATTTTTCGTTGAAAAATCATCACTTTAGTCGCAAATTCTTTTGATTTAACATAAATTTTCTTCACAGAAAAGTTGACTATTACAGTTTTGTTTGAAAAGTTATCTTTTATAGTTTTACATGCAACAACTTGTTTAAAAATTCTTGTAGCTCAGATTATTTCAACTTTGTGTAACTAAAAATTAACATCATTTTTTGTTGAAACATCAACTATTACATTTTTCGTATGTATGTAAAAAATCAATAAAATGTTCGATTTGAGATAAATGAGAAATCTGGCCTTCAAGAAACTCCAAGTTATGGAACCAAATTCACAATAATATTTAGCAGTCTCCATGAACTACCCTTAGTGAATTTGAAAGTTCGTCGGTGTTTTTGTTGTTTAGTTATTTGGGGATAGGGATATGTACTCAGAGTATTAATAATTTAAATTACATGGTTATTTTCCATTTGAAAACTTTTTAGCATTTTTAGTTGAAGACAACTGGCATAGGAATAGGTAGTGGAATATCATTATGGAAATCCCAGCATGACCTTTAGTTTTTAATGTGATCTTCGTGGTTATTTCTGAATAAAAAATGTAATGTGTTTTTTACATGGAGTAATATATAGTTCCAATTAATTTATTACAAGTACCAGCGTCATTCCTCACTCAAACCGAAAAATAATAATGTTCACCATAACTTAGAAAAATGCGAATATCTCCTAAACTAGAAACGGACTAACAGTTGGACACAATTAGGAACGTGTAAGCTTGTGCATTTCATTTACTTAAAATTATAGATATATTATTATATTTACCGAAAGAATTGAAGGTTACGGCCAAGGATAAGATCAGAGTGTAAGAAATCCTCATTTTTCTGATAAGAGGTAGAATTGATTAAATCTTTGATTACGTTTCTTATTAAGAATGTAACTGCGGAACATTCCAATGATTGAGTAACTATTATAATCTATACTATTGTCATTATCTTTGGGCTTGAAGAAGTCAAGTTTGTTCAGCTGCAATATTTACAATTCATACGCATAGCTTCATTAAAAACTGATTCGAGTATTATTTGCTAATTTTTCAAACAATGAAACTAATGAATATTTTCCTGCTTTATAAACTAATATAATGTATACTATAGTCGTTATCTCTTTGATTAAATGCATCAAGTTTGTTCTGGGTCGATATTCACATTTCATAAAAATAATCTCAAGAATAAAACGCAAAACGTTTGATCAAAAGCTGGGTTGTATATTTCAAATGTATATAGTGGCTACTATCACGGCCTAATTACAAATTTAAAACGCTAATACAAAACATTGCGAAATATGTAAAATCATCTATGTAAAATTATTATTGGTAATATTATTAGCATTAGAATAATATAAATTTAAGGAGCTCATCACTCGAATCTTTAACATATAATCCTTTCGAGAATATGCTGAAAATTACACTGACATAATTCAATTACGTGTATTTTAGGTGTACGCAGCAGATTTAAAGGTTTACAGTAATAGCACTAGTTTCTTCAAATAGACTTTAAACAGATATAACAGTACTTTGAGACCTTTTATGGGATTCTAAAGATTATATATGACTTCAAGTCTTGCAAGCGAATCCATGTTGTTGCGAAAGAGCTCTCATGCTTTCAAGGAATTTTATAGTATTTCAGAAGATTTAATTTAATCATTTCAGCGGCAATACAATCTACACTAGCAGCATTACCGTTTTTTAAGTTCAGAATTACATTCTTATTTTTGGAGACAACGTTTTCTCTTGTATGTGGCAGTTGGTCTGCCTGATGCCTTTACCTGTAAAGAATTCTTCGAAACAGTCTCTCCAAACTTCTTTTACTCCATTTATATAATTGATTACTTTACCCTTGATTTCGTCAACTAGTATAGTGAACTTGTGCCTATTTAAATAGCCTTGAAAATTAAAGTTTATTGGTTGAAAGGTTCGAGGGGCTCCAAACTCCAACGCAACCTTGAGGTTATTTATGTCAAGCGACGTTCATTAGCTGCCCCAGCCTTGTATGGGTGAAAGGCGCTGTCTCACAACCGTGAGATAGGTGGTTACAGTGTGTAAAGGAATCAATACGACGATCCAGCAAAAGCCTCGTGCACCCTAAGAACACGGCGCGACCCAAGGACGACCGCCTTCTGCATTTTTCCCGCAAGTGTTCTAGCATATTGTTGACACGCAGGGATGCTTTTTAGGCTATTAGCAAGTGAAAGCTTGG
>NC_046665.1:105418473-105421266 GCF_010883055.1 Belonocnema kinseyi | reverse complement strand
GAGCAACAGAAACAATTGTCGAGAATATAAAGTTCCAGTATATGCGGCACTTCCCATTCTCGACAATTGACTCTATTTCCCTAGGAGCATTTAGAGGAGCGACTTTAAGGTGAATGCCGTAGCAGTGACAGAGATGGTAATAAAGCACTCTTAGTGCCGCATTGTGCCTTTGAATGTAGGTCATTCCCGCGTGAGTTGGACAAATAGATAGTATAGTAACTAGCGTTTTGGCATGCAAAAATGAAACCCTCTGTACCAGACTTCAATCCGGGTGATTTAAGGAAAGCAAACGTTAGCTCACAAGACATTGACTGATCCTTCACATTTCTGTGGAAGATACCGTGCATCCTCTTATCGAGGAGCTGTTCACGAAAGTTTTTCTCTTGTGCTTTCTTAATCCGGGCTTTCAGGAGTGAGTACTCGAGATAGATAAGATTTGATGCATTTTCCTCACCCCTAATGCTGAAGTCAAGTCCGAGTGTTCCAGCAGCCTCCTCCGCTGCTTTGTACAGAAATGCTCCTTTGCCCACTTCTTCGTGATTCCTGACCATTTTAAGAAGAGCGTCTCTTCCATTTGCAACTCTATGTGCTGTACCCAGAATAATCATGTTATGAAGACATTCAAGACTCAATATTCCGCGACCCCCTTGACGGCGTGAGATGTACAGTCGCGGAACGGAAGATTTAAGATGCATGCTTTTGTTCATGTCCATAACCTTTCTTGTCCCGATATCAAGAGATCTGAGCTCGTTCTTCGTCCACGGAACTACTCCAAATGAATAGAGTAGTACCGGGACGGCAAGCATGTTCGTTGCAGATACTTTGTTCCTCGCCGACAGTTCGGAAGACCAAATCTGTCGGATGAGACGTTTGTATCTGCTTCGGAGAGTATGCTTTACAGATGTCGCAGCATGAATGCGGCTCTGTGGCACGCCCAGGTATGTATAAGTCTCTCCTGCGCAAAGGTATCGTATGGCGCTTCTATCAACGAGCTCAGGATCTTCAGGGTTGCCATTAAGTTTTCCTCGCTTCAAATAAACCTTGGCGCATTTGTTTAACCCAAATTCCATTCCAATTTCCTTAGTATATCGTTCGACAATCCCCAGAGCTAGATGCAGTTGATCTCAGTTTTTAGCATAGATCTTAAGATCGTCCATGTGAACTACATGAGTGACCTTGTACTTTCGATCTGCAGGTTTGTCGCACAAGTACCCGTCGGAATGGCGCAGTGCTAGAGATAGTGGCAATAATGTAAGGCAAAAGAGGAGTGGGCTCCTGGTATCGCCCTGAAAGACACCTCTCTGAAACGTGACCTTGTTAATTGTCACACGATTTTTTCCAGATGAGATAGTAAATCTGGTTTTCCAAAGCGGCATCAATCTCTCTATGCACCCAACAATTTGCGGATGAACCTTTAAAATTTCCAAAAGACAGATGATAAGTCTATGGGATGTCGAATCGAAAGCTTTCCGATAATCAATCCAGGCCATCTATAGGTCACGCTGGTAGAATGCTGCATCCTTGCAGACACATCTATCGATGAGCAGGTTCTCTCGACATCCGGCTACGCCTTTCTTTGAGTCTCGTTGTTCATACATTTCTTGCCACACAGGTTCAATTGCCCGAACAATCCTATCATTTAGGGTAGCCGTGAATATCTTATAAAGCGTGTTCAGACAAGTTATTGGCCTGTAGTTCTTCGGGTCAGCTAAGTTGCCTATTTTCGGCAGGAGTATTGTGCGCCCTTCTACCAACCACTCTGAAATCGGCTCTTCCGACTTCAAATAAGAGGTGAAAATACGGGCCAAATGCTGATGGGTTGAAGAAAACTTCTTCCACCAGAAGGTTTTGATACAATTTGGTCCCGGTGCGGAATAGTTCTTCATCCCTATTAAGACTTTTTTCACCTCCTCGGTAGTGATGGGTGGGCATTCTTCATCAGGTGTTATGAGGGCAACACATAACTCCTGGAAGCTATTTATATTTTCTGAGTCTTCGTCCAGACTATGCTGAACTTCGTAGACTTCTCTCCAAAATACTTCGACCTCCTCTGGTTTGGGTGGGTGTTCAACAGTAACTGGAGGGTCTTGGAAGAGTCGAGATTGGTCAGAGAGAAACTGTTGATTTTCTCTGACACACCTCTCCCTCCGCTCTAGACTTCTCTTAGCTTCAGATAGTATACGTATTCTCTCAACAATATGCTGCCTGATGGTCATCAGCACTTCTTAAGTGTGTGATAACGGGTCCGGAGTTCGTGCGCGAACTTTCGAACCTTGGCGGTAAAATGCCTGCCAGATGTGATGTAGTCAATCACACATTGAATGCGGGACGCGTACTGTTTTGCCCAGTCTATCTTTATGGCAAGTTGATGCATTCGTCTTTTGGTCTTATGATCAGCCGTTGGTTTTGTTTTACGGTTCGCATCGGCCAAAGCTCTCGCTGCATTATACACACAATAATTGATAGCCCAGAGGTCGGATTCACCAGAAAAATGTCCATGAAGCTCGTCATCCATTTCAGCCAGATCTTTAGGCTTGAGAGAAACCTTAGTGTTGATGTTTCTCCGGGTCGTAAAGCATCGCTCTTCATCTATTGGATGCCTGCCCACGGTTGGACTTAGTGTCGCCTCTCTTTCTTTGTTGCCGGCTTGTTCTAGCTGTGGTAGAGTAGGCGTTCCGCTTACATAGCCTCTTTCAGCAGAAACCCTTGGTGCAGGGATCCTTTATCCGCAACCCGAGGACGCGTTCGGTGGCTTTGTCATAGGCCCTTCGGTTTGATTCGAGAGGAATCAAA
>NC_046665.1:105396721-105418373 GCF_010883055.1 Belonocnema kinseyi | reverse complement strand
CTTCAATTGCGACAATTATAGAAAATTTTATTTTTCTAGAGATTTAATTTTATTGTCCTCTGCAGAACTGCGATTTACAATTTTAATATTCTAAAATTCTTAAAGACTTTATATATATATGTATATATATATACATATATTTTTATGACGTCATGCTAAAATACTGAATTCAAACAAAAGAGGGATATTGATTCAGAAGAGACCTACAGGGACCGTGGTAAGAGGTGACGAATTTGCGCAATATCAACAAAGCGTTTGTAGAGGATTCCGAATAAGTGAACTTTTAAATAGAAATTTTTAAAATAGCTGGAAGTTCAGTGTATTTTCGTTTCCTGTTCTAGTCTCTTTTCTAGTCCTCTAGTCTAATTCTTTTGTCGTTGCTAAGACATGTAACATTTTGCATTCTTAGGCATGCTTGCTTCCTTTCTTTAGTAGCCACGCGAATTATATTATTTCGCCAAACGTCAACTGTCAATTTTCCTACAACTGCAACAGTATAAACTTTAGTTGCAGTCCTAACAACGATTCCCTTAAACAATAACCATGTGCGTCCTATATCTTTATTGTGTAGTGGTGTTTCCAGAATTGTCATAACTAGGTTTTCATTTATCATACCCTGCAATTCTAATCGCGCTTATCTTTCGTGTGAATTGTGTACCTTGATTCGCCTCTGCTTCGTTTTTTTAGTGCTCCTTCTTTTCCATCCTGGACCTAGGTTCATTTTTCAAACTAAGACTTATTTATCCGTTCACAGAAAAAAAAGAAAGCTAAAGTTTATATCGATTCCAGATGAAATATTTACCGCAACAGAAAATAACCTTGCTAGATAAACTTTACATGAATCGAAGATAATTTCCGATTTTTAACCTTGCTTAGTTATTCTTTCGTCTTATAATCGCTCCAGTTTTATTCGAGATATAGCGAGAATTACGATACAAGCGCTATCTATCGTCGTTGAACTACGTTAAATTGGAGAGACATAGTGATGCCCGTCTGTCAGTTACTTTTTGCGCTTTTTGCTAAAAGGTATTAAATAGGTTCTAAATCATCTAGAATAATGTAATTTATCTCGGAGGAGATATATCAGTAAAAACAAAATTTTTAAAATGTTTTCTGTTGTTGATTCATCATGTTTTACCGAAATTCGCTCACTTTCGCATCACGCAGTAAATAAGTTGAGAATTATTCACCTAACCTGGGTGAAACTTTTGCCCAAATATGTTTAATTTTTAAACGTTGCAAGTCTTACTTGCAACAAATTGTAACTTTTGTTTTTTCTGTGTTGTTTCAAATCTGGTGTCCCGACTTATTGCTAAAATTAACTCATACTTTGCCGTGTTCATATTGCTGCTAAGGAGGCCCTAGCAGGCGATAACTTTTGTTCCATCGTAGGATAAACTTTCACCAAATAGCATATAAAATTTAACAGCGGGAACTTTTACATTCAACAAAATTTAACTTCAGTTTTTTCTGTATTTTATATTCCTAAAAGTTTTCAATGGAAAATTGAACGGGAATATCTCGGTAGTCCAGCAGAAATCTGTGGAGAGTTAAGTTTTGAACTGTCGGAACGTAAAATCCATGCACTATGTGTATAAAATACATCTTCTTTGAGCATAGATATGTGCAAGAACCAGACTCCGACCTATATTTTCGGATCCGCCTCTAGCAATTTTCATAAGCAGACGCGATCCGAAAATTTCTGTCCAGGTCTCAAAAATACCCAATTCGGTATCATTTGAATTAGATATCTAATTGAAGATTCCGAAAATATTTGGATCGGAATAGGGCATAATACACCAGATCCAGTGTTTTACGTGTCAGATCTCTAATATAGCTGAACAGAAAAATGCCAGGTTGGGGCGCATCTGTTCTACAAGATTGATAACAATACCCGAAACTAGTCAAATTTTTAAGATTTCGGGGTTATTTTGAAGTAATTGCATGTAGTTTCGCATTTCCGACTGCGCAGTAAACTTATACTCTACAGTTCCATTTCCGGTTGTGCGGTCGAATTATGTGCCATATTTCGTTGCGTACTAAAATCGGGTCCTAAAGTTAAGATAACTTACCTGAAAGCTAAGAGTATTCTGAATTCAACGAGATGATCACTCTTATCCTAAAAAATTGTTGTCAGTAGTAAGGGGTCAGAACATGTAAGAAAACATTTTTCGGTCTTCTTTTTAAAGCGTTAACTTTCACCTCTTCTCTGAAAGTGGTAGATGTCCGGAAAAATCTTTCAATAATTACAGATATTCTCTAAATATTCTTTATCTCAAAACATTTTTCAAAATTCAAAACTAATAAATAGTTTACTTTTTAAAAGAATTTATTTAAAAATGCAGTCAAACTCTTCTATAGCGCCGACTTTGGGGGGCTATTGAAGAGTTTTAATGTTCTTTATCTTCTGGAAGAATAAATGCAGAAAGTCGCTTCATGACTTTAAATGTAGAGAATTTTTATGTGAGTGCAATACAATGATTAAATTTAGGATAAGATGATCGTTTCGCAAGAAACAACATTTTTAATAATTCGGACTTTAATTAGTGTTGGCGCGTGGTGAGAACAGAAAGAAAATTGGTTAGAAAAAAGTACCCTTTAAATAAAAACAGTATAACTGTAGAGGCAATCCGACCTCGGTACTAATATCATCGAAAGGAATCCTTTTCTAACTACTTGTTTTGCTGTGCCGGCTTAGATGGCAACACTGATTTACCCTTTAAGGACAAAGGCTTGATCGCGTTAAATGAAAATTCTACAAAAATTCAGGAACAATGTATGGTCCTTTTGTGATCGATTTATGCAAAAAAATCCATTTTTATACATTTCTTGTTTCCTGTTGAGTATACGATAGCTCAAAGTCACCTTGCGAGATGCAGAACAGTCTGCTTTGATCTAATGAACGCATTGATTTTGCGGAATTCTAAGCCTGTTGCCTAAAAATTAGAAATTTAACAAATATCCTTGTCTACATTTGTTTAAAAAAAAAGTATTTCTAAGTATATTCCCGTCAAAGCAAATTTTCAAAAATTTTAGTATATTAAAAAATGTATTGAATTAAAGAAAGTTGATTGAATATCTGTAATTTTTTCAGATTTTTTCTAACGTCGCCTATTTTCTGGAACCAGGTGAAAATTTTTCTTTATAATTTAGATTTTTATCGTAGTTCTGACTGCACGATAGACTTTTGTAATGCTCTCCTTGTGATGTGCATTTTTTGTTTGATATACTTCTAAACATTTTTCTTGTTAGGCCGTGAGGGCCAATGAATTTTAAAGAATCAAAACCAAATATTTTTTTCAAATTCTGAAAAAGACACTGTGCTCAAAAGTATCAAAAACGAAAAATGAACATTAAAGAAATATATCTATTTTTTCTCATTATTGAGTAAATTGTTTCGGGACCTAGTTGCGTGCTGACTAGCCTTATACAAAAAGCCTTTAACAAATGCAGGGTGACCATTATAATAAAGGGAAAACTATCTTGATTATTTTTTGATTTTTGACAATTTCTCAAAGTCATTTAGTTTCAAAAATTAGGACTCTTAAGGATCAAAACTGTTTTATTTTAAGTACTAAGACTGAACTGAATTTAAAGTTTTTTGAAAAAAGGTTTAAAACTACCAAAATTCCTTCAAAATGTAGTTTTTGATTTTTTTTGTAAACTTTAAAAAATATGAAAAAATAACGAGAGACATTTTCCGTAGAACTTTTTTAGGCGAGCAAACTCTTATCTTAACAATTGTTCTTATCTGTCATTGTTTCAGAGAAAAAGTCGAAAATTCGTTTGTAACAAAAAAGAATTCTCTGGACTCCAAATTTATTTAGAAATTAGCAAACTCACAAGACATTTTCATTATTAAAGTACAAGTTAAAAAAAATTGGCAGATTGGGAGATTCTGCGAATCTAAGTGTAGGGTCCTGCCTGATATGAAATTGATTGCGGGTTCGATTTCCGCCTCGCACTCTGGAAGAGCCCAGCAAAGGAGTGGTTTATGTTCGGAAAGTCGTGGGACCGGTACCTCTAGAGAAAAAGGTTTTCTCTAAGTACTTGAAGCTGTTTCTCTTGATGGTTCGGAACCCACCTTGAACTCTAGGCACCTCCCGCACCACCAAGTAAGTGTGTGGGGTGTGTGTGTAGAAATAGGGAAGAAGGTGCAAGAAAAATATAAACCCTCAGGGGACACATAAGAAGCTTCCATTCCAACTACTAGACGCTTTGAGAGAAAATGTATGGACTTTATTCGGATGTGCATCAATAGGACACCATAACAACATTGCAAAACATGACGGGTTAGAAAACAAAGTAGAGAAAAAAGTAATTACAGAGGTATGAGCTTATTAAGCGCCCTAGGAAAAATTAAGGCAGATCTTAATCAACCATCCTAATGAATATTTCGCTGATCGAGATTTTAGATTCAATATTCAAATTTACATCAACTTTATATTAAAATTGCGGATTAGATAATAACACCAAGCCTCACCAGTCACTCTTCCTTTAACCGCATTGCTTTATGCTTTAGTTACACTCCTCACAATAATTTTCTCAACATTTTTATTAGCTTCTGCCACGTCTTTTTTCTTCTGTTTCTTCTCCGTTGTTGACCTAGTTTAATTTTTGAAACTAAGAGGTTATGATCCGTTCCACATTTAGAAATGCTTATAATTTGGTATATAATACTAGCGCAATCAGTATCTCAGACGCAACTATAAGGTCAATATCAATAATATCTCAAACCAAGTAAACCAAACTCTGGCTTTCAGCCAGAGTTTGGAAGGCTGAGAACGGGGTGACTGAAAGCGAGAGTTTGTTGTATTTTTGATAAACAAGTCACTTATAAAGCCGAAGCTAACCTATCCATTTCTGTTACTGTCCATTTTTTTCAGTTCTTCGAAATGACCTAGGAACCTGCCTATATCTCGACGTTGGACTTCTATTCTATAACCCATCTATTCATGTATCGTAGCAAAATGATTCTCATTTCTTTCTTTATGATCGTAAATACCTCTGGTATTATTTAAAGTGTCCCTAAAGGTGTCTTTTACTTCCAAGGCTACACTTTTGTTTTTATTATCCATTGTTTAAAGTATAATCCTAAATACCAATACAATGCAAGAAATGCGGAACGTAAGTTATTTATTCATTAAATTAAATTTCTTTTAAGCTGAATCAAAGTAACCAAGAAAATTCTATAACTATACTCGTCATGAAAGTGTTTTAAAAAAATAGCCTAATTGTACATTTTTTTCAGTTACATATTATGCAACATAAATTATTTCTGAACATATTTTAAAGATAAACAACTTGGTCGCTTAAAGTTTTTTTTTGCATCCAGTGTATTTTTCGGAAAAAATAAAAACTTTGAACTTGAAGGAATATTGCCGCAATATTTTTCGTTTGAAATTTTAAAAATTATCTTGCAGATTCTAAAAAAGTGTACAATTTTTTACGAGAATCGAGAAACAAAAGTTAAAGATCTTCATCGGTCATGAAACATTTATCTAAAGAATATTATGCAAACGTACAATATATATTCAAAAAATTATTTGCTTTAAAAACGAACATAGTTGAAAAAACTGTTTTAATTATACAAACTTATCAGGCTTATCATAGAAACTTATTATAGAAACTTACCATAAAAACTTATCATAGAAACTTATCATAGAAACTTATCAGCCCAGACTTGCGTCCAGTTAGGGGATTCTCTAGTCCGTCTAACTATTGAAATTAAACAATTCGGGCTCTTAAATCTCTAAATTTTTCAATTTGAAGTATCAAAAGTAAAGTTCATTCACATTAGAACTCATTTAAATGTAATCTTTAAAAAGCGTAAGGGCTTAAAAATTTCTTTTACAGGAAATTCATGCTAATAGTTCTTCAATTGCGACAATTATAGAAAACTTTATTTTTCTAGAGATTTAATTTTATTGTCCTCTGCAGAACTGCGATTTACAAATTTAATATTCTAAAATTCTTAAAGACTTTACCTGCTTGGCCTACTGGACAATTCGCAATTTCTTTTGGGGATCAATTCATTAACCATCCCTCTGTCCATGTTTATTTTCGCTCGTTTTGACCCTAAAAGAATATGTATATATATTGCACGAAAAATCATGTTTTTGTCCGCTAATTTTTCCAGTATTGCACAGACGTCACCGTCGGATGATGCTAATACAATTTGTTCTTCAGTGGGAATAGGAAGAAGGTCCTGATTTTTATCTAGCAATGAAATTGGTTGACCAGAAGGAAAAACGTATCGTCAAAGTTCCAATATCTGGCTTGAATCGTTGTAGGGATTAAGACAAACATATATAAGTTCTTCAATCCTGAATCCAAACACTTGTTTGAAAGTTGGCCTCGCTGAAGAAGACCTGGAACTCACAAGAAGATGTGGCTCTGCAGGTGGTTAAGACTCGTCAGGAGAATGCGTTCCTTTAGAAACAAGAGACTTTTCAGGAGATTGTCTTTCAGGAGAAGAAGATGAAGAAGAAGAAGAAGAACGATGTTACAGACGGAGAACATTAGGAATAGACTTGCTATTAGGCAAATACTCAAACTCTAAACTTATTTCTGCAATAAGAAACATCCAGTTACGTTTGTCGTAAGTGAAACTTGAGGTGATTTAGTAAACAAGATTTAAAAAATTCCATCCATTTTTGTGCATCTTTTACAGTTTACGAGATATTTGCAATAAATTTATATGTTACACCTGGAACTCCTCGTGAATTTCCACATTCATTTTTTACGTTGATATTTTGAATATAATATTATTATTAGAATAATGTAATTTTTATCTTCATATGATTCACACCAACACATACACAGTTAATGCCAATTAATCAACTTGATCCTGAAATTGGATGAAAATCGTACGCGGCGACTTTATACAGATTCTTGATTATTTATTTGATCAGAAAATTGCACATCAGAATGATGCACTTCTCACAAGCAACTGCCTGTCTTGAATTTTCATGAGTAACGACTGTCGCTTGTCAACCAAAATTTATATGCCACATGCAAGTAGTGACCGTCCAAATGTACATTAACAATTCAAACCTGAGCTTCATCATATAGGAAGTTTTGTAATAGTAGACTTACCCTAACTTTTCAAATTTATTTAATTAAATGTTCTTTAATTAAAAATTGTCCAACAAAATGCTCTTAGCCATTGTCTTATTTTCACCGCTAATATTTTAAAACTTACCGAAGGTTTTCAAAAAATATAAAATGCATTCTTAGCACTTTTTTTTTCATTATGATAATTCAAAATTGATGCAATAACAGAAAAAATCCTGGATTTGCATGTATGTAGCGGTAGTACGAACGTATTTTCTGATAGGTGAGGACAGTGTTTAACAGGATTTTTGTATGGAAGGTGTGAGTGGAGTATGAGCGTAGACGCGTAGGATGTGAGTATGATTGTGTGGGGTAAATTGTGAGATAAAAACACAAAGTTTGAGTTTCGTAAAATGAAGGAAAATGATGATGGGTTGGAAAAGGATCAGAGGAGTTTGTAGTCAGGAGTTGGGGCCTTCAAGGGGGACAAGGGATAGTTCTTGTAGTGCTGGGGAATGGTAGGGAGAAGAAAAGGGTATTTGCAGGAGCCGGAAGGGGTGGAATAAAGTAGGATAAAGGGAAAATTTAGGGCGGTAGGTGGTAACAGTCTTGCGATACATCTGTGGATTGCAGAAGGTATTACTGTATTGATCGGTCCTAGTTAGCGACGGAGAACCGGGATGTGGGGAAGCAGGAGGTGGCCAGCATGACTACTGGTAGTTTTGGTAGTGAATTGGATGAGAAAGAAATTGTCCAGACGCCAGGATGTTTAACTGTGCGTGGTGGGGTTTCAAGCGAAAATTTTTAATAAGTCGGGTGTGAAAACCGGCTGGATTTATAAATTGTCAGAAACAAAAGTGGTGAAAACCATAAAAAAATACGGAATCCTAAACGTGGATGAAACACAAAGCTTAGATGTATTATGTAAAGAATTAGTTAAAGTATTACGGTTGTGTGCCGCAAAGAGTTTCGAAACCGGTGGTGGTGTTCTAAAGAGTGAATCGTCAAGCAGTGTGAGTCATATTATGAGGTAAAATATCGGTGAAATCGTAGAAGAGAAAAATGTCAAGAAAGTCAATAACATGCGCTCCCACGACAAGGATCATATTCAATTGAAACTGGGAGTTGATGATTGGGAGATTTTCACAGAACGCCTGGAGTTTTACTCTGATGCTTTGGATAATGCGGACGACAAAAAACGATCCGTATTCTTATCGAAAATGAACATTGAAACATACAAATTGGGACGGAATTTAGTTGCCCCCAAAAAGTTAAAAGACCTGAGTTACGATGAAGTGATAAAAAAATTACCAGACCATCTCGCACCTCTACCATCGGGAATAGCAAAAAAAGCTAAATTTGCGACAATGACTCAGAAAGTGGAAATTAAAATTACTAAATATGTTGGAGCATTAAAATTAGCTGCTTGTCATTGTCGATTTTCGAATGGTCAAGAACGTCTCAGTGATCAATTAATCGCTGGTGTTTACGACACTACAACAAGAATCTAGCTCTTTTGTCAACAAGATCAGAACTTTGATACATAAGCAAATTCGGACGTACGCAGCCCAAGACTCGCCGAAATTTTGCTTAGGAGAAGGAAGGTCAAGCTTCTCAACTCAAATGTTATACATTTGGCAAACCAGGACATTCAAAACCGGTTTGTTTTTACAAGAAAACGATTCACAGAGACGTCGGAGACATGTGAAGTGGAGAAGACAGAGGAGCAAGAAGATCTGGTAAACAGAATCGCCGATAATATGTAAAAATTAAAAAATATCAATAAGGTATGTTATTTGATAGTAGATCCACAGTTTTTAACCATTTTAATTAACAGGGTACCTATGAAAATGCAAATAGACACGAGACCAGCTGTTGCAGCGATTTCCGAAAAAGATAGAATTCAAATGTTCCCAAAAATTAAAGTCGAAAAACCAAAAAATAAATTCAAAGTGTTAGGGGGCACATGGCACCTCTAGGGGCAATGCGGAATTTGATAATAGAAATGAATGGTATTAAGACGCGAGGAGAATGTAATATATTTAAAGCATATAATCCACTTCTCGGTTGTCCGTTGCTGAGTAGTTTTCGATTGTTTCCGATTCCCGTATCTAAAATAGTAATAATGGATTCAGCCCATTACATGTGGGATAATTTAGAAAAGAAATATCCAGGTACCGCTTATCAAAAAATATGGGATGTTGCGTATTTCTGGCGATTATGATATCACATTAAATGCTTGTTATGAAATAAAGAAATAACCTTTGTCGCGTAGCGAATTCATTTTACGTAAGCTTGCAGGGGTAGTTAAATTCACTAAAATCGACTTATTAAGCGCATACCAACAAATCTTACTACACGAAGACAGCAGAAGGCTTACGACCTTTTCCACGCACCAGGCTTTTCTTCAATATACGCGACTGCCATTTGGCATAGCCTCGGCTCCAGCAGATTAAAAAAAAATAATGGATGATTTAACATATGTTATCCCGGGAGTAGATTTTTTTCTTGACGATGCATTCGCTACCGGAAACATCGTGCAACAACACTATGAAACGGTAGATATATTATGTAAGAGATTATGCGAAAGCGGATTGAAGATAAATAATAAAAAATGTATTTTCAATGCAGAGAAAATGGAATATTTGTATTTTATTATCAATCAAAATGGAATTTGTAAAACATCAGAAAAAACCAAAGCAATTGTAGAGGCTGCGATTTCAGAAAATGTTAAGCAACTGCAATCTTTTTTAGGGTTAGTAACACATTTTTATATGTTAATTAAAAATAGAGCGTCAAAGTTAAAACTATTGTATAACTTATCGAAAGAAAATACGAAATGGTTATGGGATAGAGTGCGACATAGGTTTTAACAAATCGTAAAGTCTTTAGAAAATCGTTACGACCAATAGCGTTTGCTTCGCGTCAATTAAACCAAGCGGAAGCACATCATGCACGCATTCATAGAGAAGCAGCGTCAATTATTTTCGGAGTAAAAACATTTTATATTTACTTATAAAATAGGAAATTTGTTCTAGAAACTGATCAAAAGGCTTTAACTTTGATTTTCGGTCCAAAAAAAGGCATACCATTAATTGCGGCAAGCAGATTGCAACGTTGGGAATTATTCTTATCAGCCTTCCAATGTAAAATTAAGTGTATTGAAGCGAAAGACAATGCAATCGCGGATACGTAATCTGATTAACAATGAAAGATAAAGCCAAGGAAAGCGAAATAAAGGAGATTGATATTACAATTTTTTTTCAGAAAAGAAAGTTTATTTATGCTAACGATGTGGTGCTACAGACGCAAAAAGATTCATTATTGTGTAAAGTAGTAAGAGCAGTTCGGGATGTTTGGTCACAAAATATCAAAGAAACAGGTCCAAAATTGCAAAACTTTGATCAAAAATGTCTAGAACTCAGTTATGAGGGTGGTTCTGTGCGCTGAGGATTTCCCGTAATAATGCCACCGACGTTAAGGGGAGATGTTCTAAAAGAATTACATGCCAGTCATTCAGGGATTGTGCGAATAAAAGAAATCGCCAGATCATTTTTCTGGTGGCCAATGCTAGACTCATAAATCGAACAACTCTCCAAAAATTGCACGGCATGGCTTCCCCTTTCCAATAATATCTGATAACGGCACGACATTCACAAGCGTTGAACTTAAAAATTTGTTACAAAACGTGGGCCGAAAAATTGAAATATGGGAAATGTTGGGTTGACCTATCGGCAAAAGTTGCTCTTTGTCATCAAAAGTAGTTGGTTTCCTCTAGAACCAGGAAAAAATTCAAGTGTTACAAAACATCTATGAAGTGCAGTTTTTACCTAAATTATAGTTTTAAAATAATTGCCAGGACTCATTACGAGGACGTGACTACTCGACGAGTCTCACCCTGCCCGACCCATCCTCCCAACCAAACGGGCAGCTCATCTCTTGCTGTTATCTAACTTCTATGATTCAAGTATTATGTGATAGAAGGTCGTAATCTACTTTCCTGTTGTATTTGGTCATGATTTGCCCTGACCTGATCTGCAATCGTATTGACCCATCGCTGCTGTTTTCACCGCAGCATGAAGCATCAACTTCTGTCATCAGTTTTAACGGTCCTTTCTACGCTTTGCGTGTGACATGGGAATCTCGAAAACTGAGATGATAAAGTTTGATCCTGGCAGACAGCAAGCTATTTTAACTGCTCATTAGAAATATCTATGAGCAAGGTTGGTTCCGTGATTTTTACGGTTGTCCAGTCAATCATTTGAAAATACTCAACAGCGTCAAAATTTATCTTAGGAATCTTGAAGAATCGAATTCCAGGACTTTCGGCCTGTCAAGTTTTTTTTTGACGTATTTTCCTCTCTTTTTTGACTGTGTTTCTTTTGCTGATTGATTTTTTTCGACTAGTTTTTCTCGTCTCGCAACCTGAATTCTACTGTATGCCAACTGTCTGATGTGCTGTCTTTCATCTGTCAACATGCTCAACGGTAGATTTTCAGGATGGGCGTAGTACGCGCTGTGTTCAATGACAGGATCAATGACAGTCTAGATTTTATGACAAACAATATTGGAACGTACACTGTGACGAGGAACGTCACCAGGGTGATGAGGTTTGCAGAAGGTTTTGGATTGGATATAAAATCGCGGAAGACTATTACGTGTTGTTAACCAGCGTGAGTGATTGACATTTCCATGTTCCATTCCAGCCAAATCCTCAGGACAATCTTCACTTATGATAGAATTAGCGATTCAATTCATGTATTTCTGATCGTACTTAGAACCTTCTCATCAGCGCCTGGTGTTTCAGAATTATTTCTTTAAAATCTTATAATAGGAAGTTTTTCACGAGTTGCAATGTCTTTGCCGATAGGACCAGAGAAAGCTGTGGGTCCTGAAGTTGGGCCATCCAAATATTGGAATGAATGCCGGAATGAAAGCTCATTACCATGAAATAAATTTATCATAAATTTATCACCTATCTTTTCTTGAATTAAAGTATCATCTTTGTGACCATCTAAGTACAGTCTACATACTTCAATCCCAATAGACGAAGCTTATCTCCGCAATTTTCCTTCTCTCGTCTTAACTTATTTTTATTTATGATTTCGGTAGAGTTTCGTGATATGACAATACCATAATCTTCTAAAACTGATGTTGCTAAAGCTGCAGCCGCTCTATCTGGAATATTGTAGCGATCAGCTATTTCTGCAGTACGATTCAATGGTTGTCTATTCTGGTGTTTCCGAATTATTCTGGCTGCTTTTTTGGGAGACTCATATTCATCTGAAGAACTGATGGACTGTCTGTCAGATTCATCATCAGAAGTGTGTTCATCCGAATTTTCTGGTAATTTGTCCGTCAAGTCATATGCTGCACCTGTTCATGAATTGGCCTGACTTTTCATTTTCATCAGGCTTTGGTATTCATCGTGGTATTTTTTAATTATATTTATCGTCCCCTTCCTCGAAATAGGGGGTATGGAGAAGAATTTCCAGAGATCGATTAACTCGATCGCAAGATCATTCATTACATCGATAGAAGAAGCATCAAAACTATAATTTTCGAATGTCTTTTTACCATATTTTTGGAGGAAAGCTTTAAATAATTCATAATAACTTGGAAAAATGCGGAGGCTCAATTCCTGAGGCCTTCCGAATAAAATATATTTGGTATTTTTACGTGTGTGCATTTTTTTCCTTTTAACCATTTCCAACGTGTATTTTCTATCTCAATGGTAAACAAGGAATAGAATATGCTACTGAAAATCGGTTTTCGATAACGCTGCTCGGGAGCAAGTGATCTGTCAAGGAGACAAACTCAGTGTAAAACCCGTTTGGCGTTCGCTGCAGGCTGCGGTGGGACTAAGGGACGTACCTGTGCGTGAACGTGCGCATATATACTTCAATTGTTTTTTCTCGTTAAACTACTATTTCGTCTCAACAAGGAATTATACGATAAAAAATATTTAATCCAATGACCTAAAAATATCTTCGCCTGAAACTAAAAACTTTCAATCTAGTCGAATATTTGTTGGCATTTTTTGTCGGTTTCTAGGTTTCTTTACGTAAAATATCAATCTGATCAAAAAATAGTTGTCATGAGAAAGATGCGTTTTATCAAGATCTTCAATTGTTTAACACGTTTGTCTCTGCGACAACAATTACATGAGTTAATCCACAAAAACATCACTTTTTTACGTTTTTTGACGTATTTTCAATTATAGGAGCCGCAGAAAATTTTTGGATTTAAAAATCCTTGAAACCACTTACTTTTGATGACAAATAGCTACTTTTCCTGGTGGGTCAACCTAACATTTTCCATATTTTGAATTTCCGGCCCACCCTATTGAACACCTTTGTAAAAATGTATTTTTTTTAGTAGAAAGTATGTAAAAATTCACAAAATGTTTACTTCGAGATAAATCACACAAGTCGCTTTAAAAAGATTCAAAGTAATTTTCCAACTCCATAATAATATTAAACATCCTCAAAAGAATAACCTTAGTGCATAGATCTGGAAATGGAAATGCCCCATCAGAATCAGGGTATGGTGAATGAAGTAATATTTATAATTTTTAACGTGGGTGTTTTTATTTGAAGGCAGTTGGAACAGGGTTCGCTTATTATAATAGATAGGGTTCTTCGGTTGTTACATGTTAATGTAGTAATAGGGTTATATACGAAATTATTAAAAATGCGCCTGGTATTATTCTGTTTTGTTTGATTTGTCCGACTTTAGTTTAAGGTAGCTTAGATGGGATTCGTAAAATGTGATAGGTATGCTTTCTTGGGTGCATTAGCTATTGATTTAGTGATGGAGATATCTTTTCATAGAATTGAAAATGTGAATTCTATGATCATTTTAAATTTGAAAACTTTTTAGCATGTTAAGTTGAAGACAATTAGGATAAAAATAGTTAACTGTGCTAGTGGTAGTTTTTTTATTGTTGATTGATATATTAAACCATCGAGACATCCGCTAGTTTCTAAAGAAAATGACTTGTGTGGCTATTATTGATTATAAAGTATCTTACCTGTATCGCGCAGTTGAACTTGAGACTTGTGTTTTGTAAAATTTCTAGGCGTGAATTTTCAGGATGATTGAATAATATATTAAGGTGAAAAAGACAATTTAAAATTTTATCAATGTAAGTTTGTTGAATATTATGATGGAACTCCGAACATAACCTTGAGTTTATAAAGTAATCTGCGTGACCATTCTTGATTAAAAAATGGGATGGCTGTTTTGCATGGAGACATCTTGAAATTGTTTCTTTAAAAGTTCAAGGGCTAGATTTTAGGTGTTTGTTAAACATTATTTACAGTTTAGTTAAAAGGTTTCGGGAGTGATTTGTTTTTAATCATGCTCAAGGCGATATGTTTTAGTATCTGTTGCTTGTGTGATGTATACGTTTAAAATTATCAAGCTGTTTTAGTTTGCCACAATTTGACTAAAAGAAACAAGAGCCGCAATTAAGTTTTGTTTTCAACTAGGGAAAAGTGCTTCAGAAACGTATAATATGATACAAAATGGTTATTGGTGTGACTCCCTGGTACGAAGCAAATTTTTTAAGTGGTGCGCGCATTTTACGGATGACCGAAAATCGTTTCAGGACGATCCGAGAGAAGAGCGTCTAACCTCAGGCGATACGGCCTATAACGTTGAACATGTGGGTGCACTCCTTACAAACAATCGTCAACTAAATGTTGAAATTTTATCACAAGAACTTCAATTTGTATGTGTACTGTTCACACCACAGTACATGAGAATCTCGGCGAAAAGAAAGGTGTGCGCGATGATCGTACCCCATCCTCTGATACAAGAGAAGAAAGTGCAGCATGTTTTTGTGACAACAGATATAGTTTAATGGGCTGACGAGAGTCCAACTCTTAAGAAGAGCATTGACACGTATTACAGGTATCTGAAGCACTTTTGCGTAGTTTGAAACAAAACTTAATTGCTGCTCTTTGTTCCATTACACAAATTGTGACAAAATAAAGAATTTTAATAATGCCATACGTACACTACGCACAAGCCACTGTAGTAATTGCGATAAACCAAAGTGCATTAGACTGAGAATGAACTAAAATAAGTATTCCATACAAAGACTAAACAGTATATCCTTAAGCACGCTTGGAAAAAAGGCAGTTCCGGAACTTGTTAAATGAGCTGCACAGAAAAAACAGAAGATAAACTTTACATCGATTTCCGACGAAAGATTCTCTGCAACAAAAATTAACTTCACAGGATAAACTTTACACAAATATCGGTTAAACTTTCCTTTGTTTTTACATGTCAAGTACATGTTTTTGACGCGAAGTTGGCTAAACAAAACTTTATCGCTCTAAAAAATTTTCTGCAACAAATTTTATTCTTAGTTTTTATGGTGTGTGTATGGGGTGGAAAAAACGATTCTAAACTTGGCGAGTGCCATAAGTACACATGTTGCATTATAGCTCTATGTATCATCCCCCCACAAAAACCGATAAATAATAATTTTGACCTTAATTTAGATATGCGGATTTCCACGTATAATATTGATTTTGGATAATAGGCTGATGAAATTGAGGGATTTTGAGGGACTCATACGATACTTACATATGCACCGATGAGACACGTGTGAAGTTGCGCCATACATTTACTTAAAATTATAGATATATTAATATATTTACCAATAGAATTAAAGATCAGAGCCGAGGCTAAGACCAGAGTCCAGACAATTTTCATCTTTTCTATCAAGAGGGAAAACTCGTTAATGTATCAATAGAGAATTTTTTAAAATAATGTTACTAATGATCATTCTTTTGCTTTATTAGCTTATATAACCCATATTATAATTGTTATCTCTTAAAGTTAAGGCGTCCACGTTGTCTTGCTACGATATCTACATGTTATAAAATAACCTCGAGAAGAACTGATTAAAACTGACTTCGCCATTTATATAATCTTTTTGTTTACAAAAGCTGAGTTTTATATTTTACATTTAAGTGGATGCTAGTATTACGACCCAATTAATGCTTTGAAAACCTAACATAAATTAGAAAAACATATGTCAAATCATCTCTGTCCAATTATTATTGGTAATAATATTATTATTAGAATTTTCTAAATTTAAGGAGCTTACAACTTAATTTTTAAACATATAATCCTGTTGAAGATATGATGAAAATTACACTGTTATGATTCATTTACTTTTATTCTAAGCAGACGCAACAGAATTTAAGGTTTCAAAGATTTTGAGGGTTTCCAATTAATTGCAAGGAATTTTAAAGAATTTCAGTAGTATAAAGAAATAGAATTTCAAGATACAGCATTTTTCAAGATTTTTTAGGATTCTTGATATTATACTTTATTTTAGGTATTTCAAGCGATACCACGTTAATTACAAAGAGCTATAATGCTCTTAAGGAATTTTGAAGCATTTCAAAGTATTTAATATAATTTAATAGAAATACTGAATATCCGAACGTTTTAATTCGTAATTAAATTCTTATTCTCAGAGACAACCTCTCGCCTTCTATGGAGTAGTTGCTCTGCTCTATATCTTCATCTCCAAAGAATTACTTGAAAAAGTCTCTCCAAACGCTTCTCCCCTCATTCTTATCATCTACCTCTTTATTCTTGCTTTCTCTAACCAGTACAGTAAACTTCCGCCTATTTAACCGACTTGAAATATACACATTCGTCAATTCAAATGCTTGAAGGGCTTCCAAATATACCGCAACCTTCAGGTTATTTTTGTCAAGCAATTGCCAATGGCCGCCTCGGCCTTGTCTCGATGAGGGCGCTGTAAACAACTTTTCGAATTACGCACATTCCAAAAAGCGTGGGTCTATTTGAAATAAAAGTTTCTATCAATAAGAATAATAATACAGCAAATATTTTTTTAAATGTTCGCTTTAAGAAAATTGATTAAATTAAATCAAAGAAATGGTTTATTTCTGTGAATCATATATTATTAATATCATATCACAAGTTTATAATTTGCAATTTTAAATATACCGGTGCGCTTTCGATACATGCGCAGTGAAAAGTGTCGCGGTCCATTCGCCTGTATGTATGTCAGTAATTTAGTTGAAATAAAACGTGACAAACATAACGAATATGACAAATATAGCGTTTCCGGGAAACAGTACCATTTTCAAACTAAAAATCAATATGATAGAATAAGAAATGACCGAGATATTTTCGCAATAGTGAGTATTGTAGCTTAACGTCTCGGGAAAACTAGGAGAGGTAGAATCGTCAGCCGTCAGAAAGGTTAGCACATAGTACTGCAACCGCATACGATTTTTCGGAGAAAAATATTCTAAACTTAATAGTAAGTTAAAAATGTCTGAATAGTAATATTTTTCAAGTTAGAATGTATTTTTGGAATTCTGTTTTATACTTTTATCGGTTTAAGCCCTATCCGTTTTTTTAAATAAAATAAAATCCCTTAAAATTAAGCTTATAGTATGCAGTCTGACATACTTAACTCAATTTGTGGGTGTTTTGAGTTTTTTAGTGCCACTGAAAGTTCTTCAATCGACAAAAGATCGGAACATGTTTGAGAAAATAGATTTTACTCTTGCAAAATATTACTATTCGTACTTATTAAATAATCGTGTGCAGCGGATTTGAAATAGGTAAAGGTTTAAGAATGCCTTCTTTGAAATAGGCGAAAGTGCACTGTATTTTTATTTTCTGTTATTAAGCCTATAATCGTTTTCTAGTCTAATTATCTTGACATTGCTAATACCTGTAAATTATATTTATCCAAGACCCACTTGCTGCTTCTCGTTAACAGCTTTGCGGATTGCATCACTTAACCAAACATCTCCAGTCGATCTTGCTACAACCCGAGTACAATAAGCTTCAGTTGCATTCCCAACAATGATTCCATTACAATTTGGCTAGGTTTTCGTTGATTATCCGCTTCACATTTCCAGAAGTTTGCTATGGGGAATGTCAAGGAAATTTTTAGGTGTACACTAGGAATCGAACAGGAGTCAAGTGTTGAACTCTCAGAACGTCCGACTCGTGCACAAGGTGTATAAAGTAAATCTTCTTTGAGGATAAACTATGTGAAAAAACCGGAACTGATACTTTCGGGTCCGACTCCAGCAGTTTGCATCATTATACTCAATCTGAAAATTTAAGTACGAATCTCTCAAATGCCCAATCCGGTGTCGTTCTGATTGGGCATCGAATTAACCAGCACTTGAAGTGCACTGCAGACTACGCAGTAAAGGTGATTGCGAAAAAATCGACAATTTCTTATTCGAATCGAACAATAAAAGTTAAATATCTTAATCAGTTAAAAAATATATATGGTTTATTGCATTTTTCAAATTTTGCAATTAAAAAAACTATTTATCTAAAATAAATTATGCAAATGTAATATACGTATATATATATTCATAAAAACTTCCAGTTTTATGCATTTTTCAAACCAAAAAAATTATGCGTATGAAAAAACATATTTTAAAATAATACAATCGTGAGAAGTTCTAAACCAAGGACAGTAAAGGAACTCCCCATTTACGTATTTTTTGCAATTACACACACACACACACACACACACACACACACACAGAGGGTGCCTAAAAAGTTCCGGGACGGTTGGATATTTCCTCAGGTAAAATATTTTTTAGAAAAGTAAAGGTCATTCCTGAAGTAATTTTCAACGAGGAATTCAATGGTGACCTTAATTTTGACCTTGAAGTTGACCTTTATGGCTTTTCAAAGGTCAACTTTGTTTTTTAAAATAGAAACCCCCTTTTTTACATCTGCAATCGATAGAGCGGAAAATTCTACGTTCAGGTATTGGTCAATTGTAACGTTCAAGGCCAGTTAGAGGTTATTTGAAATTAACCAAGTTTTCCAAGAGGTCAGTGTAATTCCTGAAGTAAATTTCAACGACGAATTCATTGGTGAGCTCTGCATTGATCTTGGTTACAGCGTTTTGAATATTGTGAAATCATAAGGAAACTTTCATTGAAAGTTCCAGGTGTTCTGGTGAGAGTTCTGTTCCTCCCCGAAGAGTTAGACAGTCCTATACCGTTTTTCGATACCTAAGTCAATACCTAATGCAATACCATAAGTCTTATACCGTTTTTCCAAACGAATATTACGAATCGAAACTAAATTTACGTATTACGAGTACATACTTACACTCTTTCGCTAAAAGATTATTATGGCGCAAGCTAAATGTTCGGAATGAGAGAGGGTATCTGTATTACTGATGCGTGGTTGGAGAGATCGAGTTCGATCTTATGATCAAGTTCGTTTGATTTTTCATCGCACCCACGGAAAACTGGTCGGCCAATATCTGCAGGATCTGAGGAGATGCTGATGGACATAGCCCAAGCATTTGTTGAAAACCCACACCTTAGTTTACGTCGAGCTAGTGATGAGCGTGACGTTGCTCCTGAGACAGTGCGAAATATTTTGAAAAGCATTAATTTCTATACTCACAAAGTCGATCTAGTACAAGAGCTCATTTAAGACAATCCTGATCGTCGGGTTGAATTTTATGAAATTATGATGGACATAATTGATAGAGATCCTGTTTTCTTGTACAATACAGTATTTTCAGATGAATCGACTTTCACTTTAAAAAGTGAAGTTAACAGGCGAAATTGTAGATATGGGTCCGACACAAATCCTGACAGGATGTTGGAGAGTCACACACAATATCCACAAAAGATTAATGTTTGGGCCGGTATCTTGAATGATACATTGATAATCGATGGTAATCTCAATGCCCATGCATATAAAGAGCTTCTCAGAAACGAAATTGTACCAAGAACGAGGGACATTACAGGCGATAATTTTCAAAATATTTGGTTCCAGCAGGACGGAGTAGCGGCTCATTACGATAGGGAGGTTCGAGCATATTTGAGCGGCTTCCTCAAAGTTGGATTGAAAGAAGGGGTGAAATCAAGTGGCCTGCTAGATCTCCTGATCTGACGCCTCTCGACTATTTTCTTTGGGGTTATTTAAAGAGCAAAGTATACTCAGCGCAAGCGCAGAGCTTAGACAAATTGCAGAATCGGATTCTGCAACAGGCTACTTTGAATGATAGGGAGATGATTCGTAATGCTGTAACTCATTTTTACAATCACATAGCTTTTTGTCAAGAAGTTCAAGGTTTTCAGTTCGAACATCTTCACTGAAATGTGAGAGATAAGGGGACGCACGCTAATCAAGCACCCAACGGGAATAGAACTTACTACGTCCACGACGTTGTTTCTGGGTGATGCTAAACGTAAACGTAAGCTGCTTGGAAAAAACCTTGAAAAACCTTGAAGATCATCACCAAGATCAATACAGAGATCACCAATGAATTTCTCGTTGAAATTTACTACAGGAATTGCACTGAACTTTTGGAAAACTTTGTTAATTTCAAATAACCTCTAACATATCTTGAACGTTAAATTGATCTATGACTTGGGCACGTACCTGAACGCAGAATTTTCCGCTCTATTGATTGCAGGTGTAGAAAAGGGGGTTTCCATTTTTAAAAAAACCGAGTTGATCTTCAAAAAGCAATACAGGTCAACTTCAAGGTCAAAATTAAGGTCACCATTGAGTTCCTCGTTGAAATTTACTTCAGGAACGATCTTCACTTTTTTGAAGAATATTGTACCTGAGGAAATATCCAACCGTCCCGGGATTTTTTAAACACCCTGTATATATATATATATTCGGTTTTGATTCCACTAGAATCAAACCGTACGGCCTATGACAAAGCCACCGAACGCGTCCTCGGGTTGCGGATAGAGGGTCCCTGTACCAAGGGTTTCTGCTGAATATGGTTACAAAAATAAATAGGCAGTCGCGGACAATTATCCAGGGGTGGTCCCGAAGGAATTAACCCCCAAGCGGAGGTGTGAAAACCGTGCCGAAAGCTGAATGGCACCTGGGTGAGGTGTCTAGAACGGTGACTCTGGGATACCAGGCGACCTCTCAGAGTAAGCAGCCTTATCCTTGCATGCGGGGCTCTACAAGGATGGAAAAACCCCTTTCCCTAGCTTCTCGTGGAAACAACAATGACAACACCAAACATAGTTGTAGTAAGTGCGGTTCAAAACAACAGAACGCGCAGGGCTCCCGACAACGGGTCGGCCAACAATGCCGACTAATCTAGAGCTGGGGGAGCCAATGATAATGGATTCAATGCGATGGATCAGCGGGATCTCCTGACCTTTAGGTGGACGGAGCGACTGAATCACGACTTGCTAGACTGCTACGATGCGAGTGTGGCCCGTGAACGGGGTTACATGGCACGGCTGCATGCTCTGTGGTGCGAGAAACACCCGGAGCCGATGCACCATTCGGTTCGGTTTTTATTCCTGTTCGGTTCAGTTTTGATTCCTCTCGAATCAAACCGAAGGGCCTATGACAAAGCCACCGAACGCGTCCTCGGGTTGCGGATAGAGGATCCCTGCACCAAGGGTTTCTGCTGAAAGGGGCTATGTAAGCGGAACGCCTACTCTACCACAGCTAGAACGAGCCGGCGACAAAGAAAGAGAGGCGACACTAAGACCAACCGCGGGCAGGCATCCAATATATGAAGAGCGATGCTTTACGACCCGGAGAAACATCAACA
>NC_046665.1:105385567-105396621 GCF_010883055.1 Belonocnema kinseyi | reverse complement strand
GAAGCGGGTGCAATTTTTCAGATTAGCACCCGCTCCCGGCGAAATCCTGCGGTTGTCCTTATGACAAATTTTTAATTATATATATATATATATATAATAATCTTATTCCTTAACAAACTGGGAAATACATTTTTTTAAACTAATAAGCTCTAGAAATAGTAAAAATGCGGAAAACTCATAAATTCTGGAAATGCTATTTCTGATGTAATATTATTGTAACAAATCTTTAAGGATGTATAAATAAATATAATTTATAATTTAAAAATTATCGTTGTTTTAACATTCTTATTTTAAGAAAGTTGTTAGTTTTTATATACATATTTATTTTTCTTTTATTTGATAAGCCGCATTTTGTGTGAAATAATTTAGTTAGGAACATTTTATAATAATCAAAAGAAAATTGTATATATTTCTTTGTTGGGCTAACTGAAAGAAAATAATGATCAAGAGAAAAATTCGTATTTTTTTCAAAATATGAATAAGCAGTCCTGGTTAAATTTACAGAAATTACTAACGACGAGCTAATCTAGCGTTAGACAGTCTATCTTGTAAAAAATTTTTTAGATGGTTGACGTTAAAAACTATTTCAGACTGTCTAGATGATAAAAAACTTCATTGTTTTTAATGAAATTTTTTTATTTAATATAATTTTAAACACCCTGAATATTTTTGAAAATGTGAAAATAAATACCTTGATTCATAAATGAGAAAATGTTTTGTGCACTGCCCGCGTAGAAACTTATCGCGGCAGAATTGTCTCTACTTCGGGCATGGCCTAGGTTGTGTAAACTAGATGATATTTTTGGACACTCATCAGGTGTTTGCTAGACCATGGGGATCAAATAATTTCTAAGTATTTAACATAAAAGTACTTTATGCCATAAATTACTATTTATAAGATTCCTGGTTGAAAAGAAATTTTTTCTCATTTGCTGATTTTTGGCTAGTCTCGAAAAGTTCCCCGTCGGTTTTCGGCTTTAGTCTGCAACGGCTATTTTGTAAAGGGAAGATACTCGAACTTATTTTGTTTTCTTAATATTGTTAGCAGAATTATGGTTTATAAACATTTTATTCTAAAATTCTTTTTGACTGCACATTCATGGCCTGATGGACAATTTTCGATTTCTTCTTGGATCATTTCTTTGACTGTGCCGCTGTTCATGTTTATCATAGCCCGTTTTGATCCCGGAAATAAAGGTTTATATATTCCATGGAAGAAATTGTTTTTGTTAGCTGATTTTTCCAATATTGCACAGATGTCACCATTGGCTGTTTATATTACAATTGTTTCTTCGGTTGGCATGGGAAGAAGGTCTCTATTTCGGCCTCTCAATCGAATTGGTTTATTGGGAGGAAAAACGTATCTTCGAAGTTCAAATAGCAGGATGGGGTTTTTGTAGGAAATAAATTAAAGAAATCTAAGTGTGTCAATGTCAAATTCAAATACTCGAGTAAAAGTTTGCCTCACAGTAGGCGACCTGGATCTGGCACGAAGATGTAGCTCAGCAAGTGGTGGCAATCTAGCAGAAGATTTAGGTCTGGCAGGACAAAGAGGCTTTTCAGGAGATTGTCTTTGAGGATAAGAAGAAGAAAGAGGTCTTTGACAATGAAAATTAGGAATAGGCTTGCGATTACAAACAGTCAAACTCTGAACTTAATTCGGCAAAAAGAAACAGACCATTACATTTTTCTTCAAGTAAACAATCGTACTTTCCCAGTAGGCTCAAAATTTGGCGACGTATTTACGACATCGTTATGACATCTTTACGACAACTTTACGAAAACCTATGTCCATTTCGTTAAGTCGTCTCTACTATATCGTAAATATGTCGTATGATCTGACACAAATCTGTGTTAAATCTCGTCATCATCTAACTACATCAGAAATTAAACGCTCGTAATGGTATTAGCCACTAATTAAATATTTATTCATTTAAAAAGTCTAAAATAAAAATAATTTGTTAATTATTTCATGGAGCAAAAAGAAAATGAAAGTAATGATTTGCTAAGGTTAACAAATAATGTCCAGAGCTACATAGATTTATAGCTCAATATGGGAAAATCGGAATTTATATTACACACTGAAATTTCAAATTTTTTAGAACATTCTACTTGGAATTTATATTGATGTAAATTTTTAAAAAGTGGGATTTGGAAATACCTAAATATATCAAAACAGTTTTGAAAAGAACAAAAAAATTAATTTACTACGCTGAATTCAACCATTTTGTTGGAAGTTAATTTTTTTGTTTAAATTAAACGGATTTTTATTCCAAATGCATATATTTTCGGTTATAAATATCAGTGTTAAAAACGTATATTTTTCGTTGAAAACTCATCGTTTTAGTTGAAATTTTTTTTTTATTTAACATGCATCTTCTTAACACAAAAGTTGACTATTACAGTTTTGTTTCAAAAGTTATCTTTTATAGTTTTATATGCATCCTTCATTACTTCACCCTTACTTTCTTTAACTAGTACAGTGAACATCTGCTTATTTAAATGGCCCTCAAACTTAAAAATTTGTTAGTTGAAAGATTCGAGGGGCTCTAACCTCTAACGCGACCTTCAGGTTATCAATGTCAAGCGACGTTCATTAGCTGCCACAGCCTTGTATGGATGAAAGGCGCTGTCAGTAAAGCTTTTAATTGCGCATGTAAAAAGAAGGCGCCGTTCTATTTGAAAGCAATGAATACTGTAGACTTTCATCTGTTCTAAAAAAGTGTTTGAGGTTAGGAATATTCTTTTGAAAAATGACAGATATTCTTTGAACATTCTTTGTCGCAATACATTTTTAAAAATTAAAAACTATTAACTAGTTTACTTTTCAGGAGGATTTATTCAAAAATACTTTATCTTCCGAAAAAATGAAGATAGAAAGCCACTAGATGATTTGAAGGGTACAGAATTGTTATGTGACTGCAATACAATAATTAAATTTAGGATAAAATCAATGTTATGGAAGAAATTAAATTTTATTAACTTAGCCTTAAATCAGCGTTGGCGCGTAGTTCAGTAATTAGGACAATCAGTTAGAAAAAAGTACTTTTTTAATAAACATAGTAACTCTAGACGCAAGACAAGTTCAGTACTACTTTTATCGAAAGGGTAATTTTTTCTAACTAGTTGTTCTACTGTGACAGCTCACATGCTAACACTGATTGATGACAGCAATATTCAAAATTATATTTCTTGCGTAAAAGTCATTCTAACAGAAATTTAATTATTGCACTGCGCTCGCATTACAAAACTGTAAATTTGAAGCTATAAAACGGTTACATGTCTGCATTCGTTCTCAAAATAAAGTATTTGTAAGTATATTTCTGTCGAAGTGAATTTTTGAAAATTTTAGAATTTTGAAAAATGTATTGAATTACAGAATGTTGATTGAATATCTGTGCATTTTTTTAGATGTTTTATAACGTCGACTGTTTTCTGAGACCAGCTGAAAATCGACACTTTTAATAGGTGACCAAAAATCGATTTGTTTGTCCAAAATTTAGATTTATATCGTGTCACCTACGCACACTGGGGATATAGCAATAATTTCGTTACAAACCACCTACATGTCGCAAACCTTAACCAAATCGAACAAAATTTAGCCAGAAATGTACGTGATTGAATTACAAAGAGTTTCACGAAGCCAAACATTTAAAAACAACTTGTTTATACATTTTTAAAAAACAAAATATGGCAAAATCTAGTTTTTTTAAAACTTGATTGTATAACCCTCTCGTGAATCTCAATGTTAGGATGAAAAACATGCCGCGTAATGAATATCAATCACTGTATATGTGGGATTTTGGAGTCGCTAAATCCAAATAAGGGGATCTTCTCATCCTTCAAAGTGATCTAAAGGTCATTTGAAGGTTATGCCAAGAACACCTCTAGATTGAGCTACAAAAATTCCTTAGTTTTGAATTTCAACCAGTAGATGTTGGCTTTTAGAGTCATTGATTTTTAATTAGAGATCTCTTTAACGTCTCATGGTCAGCCAAATCTGATTTGAAAGTTAGTTCTAGGTTATCTCAAGGTTAGAATTAGGCTGCTACGCAGCCTGTACTAGCCGTTTTATCTATGATTTTCTGATTTGTGTCATTAAAAGTGCTAGGGGTGAATTTTTGGGATGACTTAATAATATGATAGGGTGAGAAACAAAGCCTAGAATTTTATGAATGTAATTTGTCTGACTAATGAACATAATAATAGAAAATAATATGGCTTTTTTTTAAATTAACTTGTCTGACTATTCGATAATGGGTTGCCTGGCGCTTCGCTCTTTTTTGGGATTACAATTTTTGTTAATTCCTCTTTTTTTGTATCTTACATAGTTTGACTAGAAAATGCAATTTTTTATTTTTTATTATTATTTTTGTGCAAACGAAATTTATATTTTTGAGTTTTCAAGAGAATACAAAAAGTTTGTATGCTTATCTGGTTGAGCTTTCAAAAAATAATGTTTTTCTTCTGTTGACTTTTTTTATATCGTGCGTTATTTGGCGTAAAATTTTGATTTTCAATTTATTTTTCAAGTCTTATAAATGCTATAGTTTTGACAATTTTCTTTTTATCAAAAAAAGTCATCAGGATAAATTGTTTGGCTTTTTACATAATACAAACAACCGTACATTGATATGATCCTTTTATTCTTTCGAGAGTTATCGTATTTACGGACGAACAGACAGACAGACAGACAGACAGACGCCATCGTAAAAACTTTGCAGATGTGGTTTATGGGTGTTGTTGATCATTGAGTATGGCTAAGCCTGCGTGATATTTTCCTGTCCTTGTAGACAGATTTTTTCCACATATGTATAGTGTCTAAGTGTACACTAAAGTACAGTGGAGTGGGGGAAGGGCAGAGCAAAATTGAGAAGAGGCGTGAAGAGGGCTGCGTAGTCGAGTTTTGTGGTACGTACGGTTGTGCAGTGAACTTATGTAGTTCGTGTGGATGCGCAGCATACTTGAACTATACTGAAGGCCGTACATTATATTTCTGACAGACACAGGGTTCAGGTCCGAGATAATATGGCTGTGCAGTAGGGTTATTTATCGTACTGAGGATGCAAAATAAAGTTCTTCAGTACATGTATCAGCGTAGTGCGATTCTACTACATTTGCGGATGATCAGTAGGCTTAAGAGGAAAAAAGGTGCCCAGTAAAGGACCGCGATACACTGGTAAAGTAGTAAATTTCTTCGGTGCATGCAGCTACGCGTTTCAATTTTACGGCACTTTCGGATGTGCAGTATCTACTCTAAATTTAAATTCCCTAGATGTGAATGCTGAAGACATTTATATTCTTTATTCAAATTTGTTCCATCATACTTTAATTAAGCTCTGTCGCTAAATAATAGTTATAGAAATATGTATATCTATAAATGTTCGATTTTTCAAAGGATTTAATTTTCTCTGTTCCGAAAATTGGCCCTGAGTATATGGACTGGCACCACTCCTAATAGAGTAGTATCAGGAGCAGTTGAATAAGGTAAGCCTTCAAGGGCAGCCGGTGGAAAAGATATGTGAGGATTTGGAAAAGAAAGTAAAAGGGGGTGTGCAAAAGAAGGTATTCAGGCAAACGAAGGTATTCAGGCAAACGAAGGAAGAAGTAGTAAGGTCATGGTGCGACAGGGAATGTAAAAAGATGAAAAAGAAAGTGAAACGGAAGTGGAAAAGTGGTAAAAGGGAACTGCGAAAAAGGAAGAGTACGTAGAAATGAGGAAGAATTTTAGATTGGTATGTAAGAATAAGAAACAGGAAAAGAAGAAAGATCTGGAAGCGGAGATGAGAAGTTTTAAGACAGAGGGGGATGTGTGGATAATAATTTATAGGTATAGGAAACGTAGAGTGGAGATTAGCCAGAAGATAAGAGTAAAGAGTGGTAAGAGTGGCTGTTTAGTACCCAAGAGGTCAGAGAGAGGCCGAAGAAGGTAGTCAAGAATGTATGAAGAGGTGATCGATTATCAGCAGGGTTTAATAGTGCCACTGTATAATAAAGGAGATAAAAATAGGAAGGCAAATTACAGAGGGATTATGTTAATGAATACGGTGTACAATGAATACTTGCAAAGAAGCAGTTGGGTTAGATGGAGAAGAAGAGAAAAAAAAGAAGGAAGTGTACTGGAAAAGAAAAAATAGTAAATAGGAGTGGCAGTAAATGTAATGAAATAATAAGTATTTTTAAAGTAGGTAAGTTTTACGTATTAGTCATGGGGGCAGAGGTTGCCAATGCGAGGCTTACGCAGTTTCTCAGCTCGAAGGACCAGAGACGTTTATGACGCTCACCTCAGAAGGGCCAATGGGCGCTAGTATTTAGTCGAATATATTGCGCAATATTGTTCATTCCAATTAGAATTGGTTCAGACGTCCCCGACGTGCGCAGTTAAAAATGTCATGTTCTGTTAGTATCAGTTCACGCATGTGAGATTTTTCTAGTATATTTTTTATAGACAATTTTCTAGACAATTTTCGAGATAAAAATCAATATAATAGAATCAAAGGCGTCTTAAATATTACGAGTAATAATAATTTTTGCAACGTGATATCGTAGACGCTGTCATGCTGGGGTCGGTGAAAATGTTTGAAAGCTTAACATGGTGCTTGACATAGGAGTGCAGACAACTTTTTGGAAAAAATATTCTGAACCTTAAAATGCTATGTTCGAATATTAATATTTTTAAAGCGTATCATGCTAGGATAAGTGGAAGTGCCTGCCGTCAGGAAGGACACCATATATATGATTACAACTGCATACAAACTTCTGGAGTAAATATTCGAAACGTAAAAGTAAGTCATAAATAGACGAATAGTAATATTTTTAAAGTTTTCGATCTATTTTCTCAGTCGTGTACCACTTCTTTGCGATTGACGACCTTTAAAAAAGTTTCAAAGTCACTAGTGTCACTACATATTTAAAGAGGTTGACTAATTATTTTAAAAGGGAATGAATATCGAAGCCAATTGCATCACGTGTCTATACTAATAATGTTAGAGGCGACAAACTTCTTACGTCTCTCAATGATAATAGACCAATATTTTGATGAATTACGGGCTGAACAAATGATTAAAATTTAACTCAACATTTTTTCGTTCTCATTTAGGTTAAAAACTTTTAAATCCTCGTATATAATATTACAATTTGTTAAGAATTAAATCTTTCTCAGTAGGATATTTAACTGGTTGGTAGAAAGTTGAGCTTCTTTGTTAAGAATTATTCTTTTTTTGGTAACCCATCACTCTAGTTAACATTTTTGTTGTTTTTACAGCATTTTCACAGAAAATTTAAGTATTACATTTCTTGTTGAAAATTGATATTTTTCAGTTTAAAATACAACTATTTGTTTAAAATTGTGTCTATTATAGTTTAATTGGACTATTTTTAATTTTGAATTAGACATATGTTTCTGTTCATACATCAACTTCTTCAAAAACTACCTCAAGCGTAATGTGAGGGTGTGATTATTTTCATAATGATATTTTTTGGCATTTTCAGTTAAAGATAGCTGAGATAAGATTAGTTATATGTGCTAGGGGTGGTCTTGTGATACTGTTGGTTATTAATAATCTGGGGATGAAAAAGTCTACTAGAGGCTAGAGATAGTATATAAACTAAGATTTATCATTTTTAAAGTGCACGTTTTCAGTTAAAGGCATTTGAGATAGGGTTCCTTAGACGTGAAATAGGTAGTTTTTTATTTTTTAAATATTTCACCGTTGAATTAAATGATAAGATATATACCATATTCGCTATGATTTAAATTAAATGCCTCAAGTTTGTCCTGGTGAAATATTTACATTTTATATAAATAGTCTCACGGAGAAATGATTACAACATATTTCGATGTTTATCTAATCTTTCGCATTTTGCCAAAAGCTGGTCTTTACGTGTCAAATTTAAACGGTCGCTACTATCACGAACTTCAAGGTTTCAAAGATTTCGATGGTTTTTAATACATTACAAACAATTTCAAAGAATCTTATGAGTTCTTTTTTATTTTGATTACAATATTTGATTAAAATTATTTTGGTTACAATATTTCAAGGAAATTTCAATACATTTTCATACAATAAAAGAAAGTTAAAAAAGATTCTAAACTATTTTAAGGTACTCTCGTGAAATCCAATTAAATAGATTGTAAAAGATTTAATAGGTTTTACAAAATATTAATGACTTTACTGGAAATCGTGGGATTTCAGTGGATTTAAATATTATGGTTGTCTGGTTGGAAATGATGGTGAAATTATGGACTTTGAAGAATTTTAAAGGATATAAAGAAATTTAGTAGGAATTCAAAGAAAATGGCAGAAATTACAATAACATTAAAACTAATAGATATTTCGCCTAAATTATGTTTACAAATTTTCTTATAGCCAGTTAATGCTAGGATGCGTATTTTCGTTTTTAATCGTAAATAGTACTATTGAAAATGAACAGATATAGAGAAAGACATACAGACAGATCTATAGAGAGACATACATGCATACAGACAGGTGGGCAGACGTGCATACTGATCGAAACATAGACGGGAATTCATACAGACATACATATCTAGAGGCAGACGTACAGATATTGATACAGCCATACAACCATACATACAAATATACATACATACATGCATACATATAGCCAATCATACATACAGTCATACATGTAAAATGCAGCCATACACATACATACATACATACATACATACATACAAACATACATACAGACAGACATAAGGCAGTCCTGAATATAGACATACCGCCAGATATGCAGAGAGACATATAGTCAGACATATGCAGGCATACATATAGATACACATACAGGCAGCCATACAAACAGGCATTTATACAGTAATACAAAAAAATACATGAAATGACAACAATAACAAAATCTTCCGTTTTGTGCATTTACCACAAAAATTATGCAAGTGGAAAAAATGTTTTGAAATGAAAAAATAGTAAAAAATTAAAATCTAAAAAAAAAACCGATGAAAATAAATATATTAACAAGGAAAATTGTTCCAAATTAAGAAATTGCTACTGTACCAGGGCCGAGTTTTCCGTCTGCTTCTTCTATAGTTTTTTTTGTAAAAGCTTAAATCTTTCATTGCAAAAAAGTAAGCTTGCTAATTGAGTAAATTAGACAAATAATTTAAAAACTGCCTTCATTCTGTTAATAATTATCGGTTCGTGGTGGTTTTTGCACATCCAAAATTCAAATCGATTGGTTTCTATAAACAGCAACGGCAAGCATAAATAAACAAAGGCTCGTTATAGCGCAGCGTGTAAACAAAATATGCGTTTCTTTGAAGAAAGGTAGAAAGCGGAACAGAAATCCATTTAAATGGAAGTGCAATGTTTTCAAAAAATCACAATCACACTATCATCGGGAAAATTCTAAGCTCAGTTATTTTAAGGAACCTAGTTTAAATCTCAAAAAATGATCACAATTGTTTGTTTTTTATTACGAAACAAAAGCAGAGACAAAATTTCCTACTGAAGCATCTACGTACGCGAAGTATTTCAATTACTGCATGAATTTTACTTTCGACTTGCCACAAACTGATGTATTTAATACTTGCTTCACTCATGAGCAGCCAGGAACTCAAAATAGTCCAGAAGCTCGCGAACATCGTCAAAAAACTTGTTATCTTAAAGAATGAAAGCAAAAATGGTTATTTGAATCTGACAGCAATAATTTTTGTGGCGATTTCGGCTTTGCACAAAATTTTTTACTGCTAAAATGACCAGTATCAGCTCAATTTTATTTAAGACTCTAATAGCCATTCGTTTTTGAAGTACATGCTTTTAACTATATGAAAAGTTACATGCTTACATTTATGAAGGGATTGGTGAAAGAAGAATACAATACCGTTTGCAATTACTTGCTTTATGTGATCAAACAAGAATTTACATTAAAATGTTATGATACAATTTTTTTGTTCTTTGACGTTTGTTCAGGCCCAAATCGAAATTGATATATATGGACAAAAAGAAATAGAACAGAATGTATAAAAACAAAAGATCAATATATGGATGCACGATTAAATGTTTGTAGAGTTTTTATTCAATAATTTTGCTTCTGACATGGTATTGTGCCAAATTGTGGACGTTTGTCGCGATATTATTTACAAGATTTTTCAATTCAAAATAATAATTTTTTTTTTAATAGGTTGAAATTTAATAAATGCTGGCTCAAGTTTTTGTAGAAAACATTCTATACAAATATATTGCTTTCAATTTTACAAATAAATTCTTCTATGGACGAAATGGCTCAAATAATATTTATCGAAGAAAATTAATTTTTTAAACAAATGACAGTATTTGAATATTACTTACTTACTTTCAGGATTAAGATTTGTAAAAATTTTGCACTTCTTTGCAATAGAAATTTAGGTTAACTGGCATCAATATTTAAAATCTCGTACCATTCGTGAAACTCTGACGGAATTTCAAAGATTAAAAAATGTAAATAATTTAAGCTTTTGTGATTTTTGTAGAAAAACCAAACTAATTGACTAATTTAATGGTATCTTTTCCCTTAAGGAAATATAAAATTAAATATATCAGCTTTATTTAAACACAATTTTATTCTTGACTTGTGAAAAATAATACAATTAAATGCTGTTGAATATTTTCCTATCTAATATCGGGTGGTTTCCTCTACATGTAATAATCTAAAACACTTTTTAATTCTGTTTCTAGTGCCTACTGGACATCTTGCAATTTCTTCTGGGGTCAATTCTGTAACTGCGCCAGTTTCTATGTTTATTTTCGCCCGTTTCGATCCTGCATGAAGAGCTTTATATAATGCACGAAAATAATAGCTTCTAGTTGTTGCTTTTGCATATATTGCGCAGACGTCACCATTGGATGTTGATAACACAATTTGTTCCTCGGTTGGCATGGGAAGAAGGTCGTGCTTCATATCTCTTAATCGAATTGGTTTATCGGGAGGAAACACGTATTTACGAACTTCAAATATCTGCGTCGGGTTGTCGTAGGGAATAAGTCGAACAGATCTAAGTTCTTCAAGTGTAAATCGAATTAAGTAAGAAACATTTTTCCTCG
>NC_046665.1:105383760-105385467 GCF_010883055.1 Belonocnema kinseyi | reverse complement strand
GTGATTAGATTTTTAGATTTGGATAATTTTAACAATAATATTAGTAATAATAATAAGTCAAAATTGATATTGTAACATATTATTCAGAATATATCCTAATTTTTCAAACCTTTGATTTAATCAAGATAGCAGTCAGCGTATAAATTTTACATGTAAAACCCAGCTTTTGGTAAAACGCAAAAGATCAGACAAACAGAGAAATAATCTGTAATCAGTATTCCTTGTGACGATTTCTATGAAATGTAAATATCTTAGCAGCACAAACTTAACGCCTTTGATTTAACAAATAAATTATAGGAACTACAGAATAGATTGTATCAGTTAGTGAAGCGGTAGAATATTTATTAGTAATAGTTTTAATATAATTCGTAATTAATTCATTGGTTTTCTTCTTATTAGAAATGATGAAGATTGTCTGGACTCTGGTTTTACCCTTGATCGTTATCCTTCATTCAATTGGCAAGTATAATATATAATACTTATACAATTTTCAGTAAATGCACGGCGCAACTTTACACCTGTCCAACTGTTGGACATGTTTCATCTGTGCACAGGAAAATATAAAATATTTCTCAAATATGGACTCTAACGTATATTCAATATGGCTTAAATAGTGCTCATAGTTCATTGGTTTCTATTTTTACGACTTTTAGCCAATATCCCTCAAAAACCCCAAATTTAACCAGCCTGTTCATGAACCAAAACTGCCTTTATATAAGCTCAATATTTTCTGCTTGATTTGTACAAATATGTGTAACTAACTACAATACTCAGAGACTACCACATATGTGGTACCACCCTATGACTATAAGGACAAGAAAATATGATGCCGGTTAAGCTATAATCAAAAACCAACAGCCAACAATAAAAATTTGACCAAAATTTTTAGTGTTTATCCATATAAAAGACTCAAACAATTTTTTAATTGACCGATTGAGACCGATAGAAAAGTCAACAAACCCCTAAAATCAGCCTTTTGAACTTTTAAAGAAATAATTCCGAGATGAATGCTCGCCAAATAGCCATTGAATTTTTTATTATTGTATATAAATCCAGCTTCAGCACTTTAACAAATTAAACCTTAAACCTCTGAATGTCAAACAGTTATTATAGTAAATATTTGTATGTAGAGGCAAAGTTATCTTGATGAATTTCTAGGCTGTGTTTTTTACCCTTTTTAGTTATTTTGAAAACCTACTCTGAGCACTTTTAAAGAAACAAATCTAGTAGATACCCCGACACCGAAAATAATATTCAAAAATCACAAAATACAACGCGTAGCACATTTCCTCATTCCTATTTTAACCGCTTTGAACTTAAAACGCCACAAGAATGTTTCGATTTACTCATTACATACCAACATGCAATTGTGTACTTTAAGAAAAATATAATCTTCTACTTCTTGTTGCAGAATTTAGTTCAGAGTTCGATTGCTTGCCTAATGGTGAGCCTATTCCTCACCACCCTTTGAGTGGAGTTTTTAATTCTTCTTCTGCTAAAAGAAAATCACCTGAAACATCTTTTCGTCCTGCCATAGCTCATTCTTCTGCTAGGCTTCAACCACCTGCTGAGTCACCTGTTCGAACGAGGTCACGGTCTTCTTCTACGAGGAAAAATGTTTCTTACTTAATTCGATTTACACTTGAAGAACTTAGATCTGTTCGACTTATTCCCTACGACAACCCGACGCAGATATTTGAAGTTCGT
>NC_046665.1:105377023-105383660 GCF_010883055.1 Belonocnema kinseyi | reverse complement strand
AATTAGGATATATTCTGAATAATATGTTACAATATCAATTTTGACTTATTATTATTACTAATATTATTGTTAAAATTATCCAAATCTAAAAATCTAATCACTCAAATTTTCAACATACACATATCTTAAAAATATCCAGAAAATTACACTGTCATTCAATTAGGTTTTTTCTAAGCATACGCACCAGATTTTAAGGTTTCAAAGATTTTAAGGGCTTTCAGTATATTACCAGGAACTTGAAAAAAATTTAATCATTCGTTTTCTAATGGAATTTCAACCAATATTACAGTATTTAAGCACATCTGAAAGAATTTCATGGAAATTCCTATTATCTGAAAGGATTATTTTTTATTATGTTTTTATTAAAATTTTACTCGGGTAAGCCCGGTTATGCATCATAGCCACGGACTAAGTCAAGTGACTGATGAGATTAGAATGTTATAAGTTAATTCAAATAATTTAATACGATGCATGAAACCTCCTGCGATGATGTTGCTAGTATACAATTACGAGCGACCACGAGCGTTGGAGGTGACAACAGTCACCTCTGAATGCTTTCTTAGAGCTACTATCTGCCACTCCACGGGTTGTAGTCGCTCGCTTCCTGATGGTCCAGAAAGTTTCTTACAATGCGACAAGTGTTTAATAAAACCGCCTTCTGAGCTGCTGCCAAAACCTAACTGACTCCTAAATGTTCAAGATGTTCATGGTCTGTATCCAATCACAGTAAGATGAATACATGCATGATTTGCATTCCTCCATATGGTCTTTACTTCATGCCTTAACTCTCTATCCTTGCGGATCTTGGTTGTATAGGTTGACCACAAATTTCGGTTAAGCGGACAAGCAAAGTCGATGATGTAGACTTTTCCACCTTTTCTTCTCGCATCACGATGTCAGGTCGATTGGCCGGGATGCAATTATCAGTTTGGATAGTAACATCCCAATATAAGATGTAATCTTCTCTTTCAGAAACGGGCATTGAAATGTATCTATAGAAGGGCATCCATTCTTTTAAGAGTCCTAGGTGTAGGGCAAGTTATTGACATATAATGCCCGCTTTATTATTATGTCTGCGTATATTCTCTGAGCCATTACCTGAAAGCCATCAATAATGTGCTCGATGGATTCATTGGTATCTCTACATAATCGGCACCAGTCAACCACGTCTTGATGCAACACGTGTTTGCGATGATTCCTGGTGCTGACAACCTTGTCCTGTATCGCAATGACAAATCCTTCCGTCTCTAGATACAGAACACCCTTTCTTAGCCAAGTATTAGATGCCAAACTATCCACTTCATGTTGATCTAACATGTTGGGGTGCTCGCCATGGATAGCTTGCTGCGTTCATTGTATTTCTAATTCCTCCATGGGTTCTGCCCTGATATTCAAGGCCCCATCTGAGGTAAAAATTTAAGGGCGTGTGAACAAGACCTAGAAATTAAGGAGGTCGAAGGCAGAAAGACTGAACGGGATAGAGGACGAAGAGTGGCTGTTTAGTACCTAAAAGGTCAGGGAGAGGCCGAAGAAGGTAGTCAAATATGTATAGAGGGGTGATTGGTTATCAGAAGGGTTTAATAGTGTCACTGTGAAATAAAGGAGATAAAAATAGGAAGGCAAATTACAGAGCGATTACGTTAATGAATACGGTGTACAATGAATACGCGATGTCGTTGGCGGAGAGGGATAGGGAATTAGCGATGAAGGGGGAGGAGTTTGCGCATTTTTTGTGGATTGTCAAAGGAGCTTTACCTTCGGGGGATAGAGTGAGGTTGTGGGAGACAATGGTGACGAGGGGAGTGGAGATGCATGATTGAGAGTATAAGAAAGGTATATAAAGAGAAAAAAGATTAAGTTAGAGGAGAGAAGTGAATTTCGGGAGGTTTCTGGATGGATAAGGGGTTGAGACAAGGCGGTCCGCTCAGCCCAATGCTTTTTGAGATTTTAATAGCGGATAGGAGGTGTTAGGGTCAGAGGGATTAGGATATCGTCATTCGCGTATGCCGATGACGTATTGCTACTTGCAAAGAAGTGGTTGGGTTATATGGAGAAGAAGAGAAGATAAGGAGGAAGAGTACTGGAAAAGAAAAAGTAGTGAATAGGAGAGGCAGTAAATCTAAACAAATGATAAGTATTTTTAAAGTAGGTAAGTCTTAATTATTAGTCATGGGGGCAGAGGTTGGCAATGCGAGGCAAGGCGAGAACGTATTCCTTTATAATGTCTATAGTGGGCTTTAGTGATAGGGTTTGGATGGATATTATCTTTTAAGAGTTAGTTGTAAGGAAATTGTGTAGGAAAATAGAATTGCAAGCAAGTCAATTTCTTAGGGCCAGCAAGGCAAAAAATAAACGTTTTTCTATCTACTTTAGATCTTTAAGAATTTTAAGGAATTTATTGCGATTTTGTTGGAAGTACGTGTAAGCAAATCTTGTAAGTTTAGAATATTCTTATGTTTCAAAGCAAATATTGTATTTGAGATATACAGTAATATTTCTAATAATTAGATTCAGAGGAGAGGCGAATCATTGTCGAATACTAATGTACATACATACGTATACAATGAAATTACGCTTACGTCAGATTTTATTAAGTTTTATTTGAATTTTATCTTATTTTTGCATTCTTAAAAATATAAATAGCTTAATATTCATTAAAAATAAAGCATTTTTAGAGTTAGTTCTGCATCCTTAGAATGAATTGAATTCAATAGAATAACTTTGTAAAGTACATAAAGTTTGCAGAATTTATAAGCTGCTTAGATTTTTTTCAATATTTTAAATTATATTACGACAAAAACAGACTTTGTTGCGAAGAACCTAATTGCGTGAATTTCAGTAAGGTTAATAATCGAAATGTGTCGCAATTTTCTGAACATTTCTAACAGGATTCGTTGAAAGTTGCTCATCATTTAAAGTTTCAATAAATTCACAGATGAATTTGTTATTTACTTTCCAACTTTTTTTGTGATCTGTCTCAAGCTAAATATCTGATTCGCATATGATCTTCTCGGCATAAATTTACATTGGACTGCAAAGATACTCCAGTGCGAGTTAGCAGGTTATTTTTATCAAGCGACTTTTAATTGTTGCCGCGGCATTGTATTCATGATGGCGCTGCAAACAAATTTTCCAACTGCGCATAGGTCACAAATGCGCTTCTATTTCAAATCAATAAAGACGATCCATGATCATACAAATAAATACACTCGGCTCTCAATGCAGTAGCTCACTGTTAGGAATTCATACAACTGCTGGCTTACGCAGTTTCTCAGCTCGAAGGACCAGAGAAGTTTACGACGCTCACCTCAGAAGGGCCAAACGGCGCTAGTATTTAGTCGAATATATTGCGCAATATCGTTCATTCTAATTAGAATTGGTTCAGACGTCCCCGACGTGCGCAGTTAAAAATGTCATGGTCTGTTAGTATCAGTTGACGCCTGTGAGATTTTTCTAGAATTTTTGTTAACGTACGAAAATTTTCGAGATAAAAATCAATATAATAGAATCAAAAACGTCTCAAATATTTCGAGTAATAATATTTTTTGCAACGTGACATCGTAGACGCGGTCATGCTGGGATCGGTGGAAATGTTTGAAACCTCAACATGGTGCTTGACATAGAAGTGCAGACAACTTTTTGCAAAAAATATTCTGAACCTTAGAATGCTATGTTTCAATATTAATATTTTTAAAGCATATCCTGCTAGGATAAGTGGAAGTGCCTGCCGTCACCAAGGATACCATATATATGATTACAGCTGCATACAAACTTCTGGAGTAAATATTCGAAACGTAAAAGTAAGTTATAAATAGACGAATAGTATTATTTCTAAAGCGTTTAAAATATTTTCTCAGTCGCGTACCATTTATTTGCGCTTGACGACCTTCAAAAAAGTTTCAAAGTCACTAGTGTATAAAAAAAGGACTTCGTGCATCTGCCTGTAGCACACCCCGCAATACCTTAACAAATTTGGTTCTACTTTTATTTTTTCTTATTCAAGAGTACGCATTTCTTAAAAAATTTATTAAAATATTTATTATTTTTGGGCTAAAATTAAGATTATGTAATTTATTCCATACCAGATCTCCATGATTTTGTTAAATAGTTGTTCTAAATAGATTAAGTAGTTCTCAAACAGTCTTTTAAAAAATATATTTAATTAGGTCAGATTATAAATTGTTATAGAGCTGTTCAGCAAAGGATGAGAATTCTTTGTTAAGAATTATTCTTTTTTTGGTAACCCATCACTCTAGTTAACATTTTTGTTGTTTTTACAGAATTTTTTACAGAAAATTTAAGTATTATATTTCTTGTTTAAAATTGATATTTTTTAGTTTAAAATACAACTATTTGTTTGAAATTGTGTTTATTACAGTTTAATTGAACTATTTTTTAATTTAAATTAGACATACGTTTCTGTTCATGCATCAACTTCTTCAAAAACTACCTCAAGCGTAATGTGAGGGTGTGTAATGTGTGTGTGATATTTTTTGGCGTTTTCAGTTGGAGATAGCTGAGATAGGATTAGTAATATGTGCTAGGGGTGGTCTTGTGATACTGTTGGTTAGTATTAATTCGGGGATGGAAAAATGTACTAGAGGCTATGGATGGTAAATAAACTAAGATTTATAATTTTTAAAGTGCACGTTTATAGTTAAAGGCATTTGAGATAGGGTTCCTTAGACGTGATATAGGTAGTTTTTATTCTATTAAAAAAAAAATATTTTACCGTTGTATTAAATTATAAGATATATACCATATTCGCTATGATTTAAATTAAGTGCCTCAAGGTTGTCCTGGTGATATATTTACATTTTATATAAACAGTCGCACGGAGAACTGATTACAACATATTTCGATGTTTATCTAATCTTTCGTATTTTACCAAAAGCTAGTCTTCCAGTGTCAAATTTATACGGTGCTTACTATCACGAACTTTAACGTTTTAAAGATTTCGATGGTTTTTAATAGATTACACACAACTTCAAAGAATCTTATGAGTTCTTTTTTATTTTGATTACAATATTTAATTACAATTATTTTGATTACAATATTTCAAGGAAGTTTAAAAACATTTCCATACAATAAAAGAATCTTAATAAATATTTTACCTGATTTTAAACTATTTTAAGGTACTCTTGTAAATTCCTATTAAATACATTTTAAAAGATTTGATAGGTTTTTACAAAATATTAATGACTTTACTGCAAATCATGAGATTTCAGTGGATTTAAATATTATGGTTGAATGGTTGGAAATTATGGTGAAATTGTGGGCTTTGAAGAATTTTAAAGGATATAAAGGAATTTAGTGGGAATTCAGAGGAAATGGCAGAAGTTACAATAACATTAAAACTAATAGATATTTCGCCTAAATTATGTTTACAAATCTTCTTATAATCACTTAACGCTAGGATGTGTATTTATAATCGTTTTTAATCGACAAATAGTACAATTGAAAATGAACAGATATAGAGAAAGACATACAGACAGATCTACAGAGAGTCATACATGCATACAGACAGGTAAGCAGACGTACATGCTGATCGAAACACAGACGGGAATTTATACAGGCATACATATCTACAGACGGACGTACAGATATTCATACAGTCATACAAACATGCATACAAATATACATACAAATATACATACATGTTATTGCCAAAATGTGGAAGTTTGTCGCGATATTATTTACAAGATTTTTCAATTCGAAACAATAATTTTTTTTAATAGGTTGAAATTTAATAAATGATGGCTCAAGTTTTTGTAGAAAACATTCTCTACAAATATATTGCTTTTAATTTTAAAAATAAATTCTTCTATGGCCGAAATGGCTCAAATAATATTTATCGAAGAAAATTAATTTTTTTAAACAAATGACTGTATTTGAATATTACTTACTTACTTTCAGGATTAAGATATGTGAAAATTTTTGACTTCTTTGCAATAGAAATTCAGGTTAACTGGCATCAATATTTAAAATCTCGTACCATTCGTGAAACTCTGACAGAATTTCAAAGATTAAAAATGTAAATAATTTAAGCTTTTGTGATTTTTGTAGAAAATCCATTCTAATTGACTAATTTAATGGTATATTTTTTCTTAAGAAAATATAAAATTAAATATATAAGCTTTATTTAAACACAATTTTATTCTTTACTTATGAAAAATAATACCATTAAATGCTGTTGAATATTTTCCTATCTAATATCGGGTGGTTTCCTGTACATAAAATAATCTAAAACACTTTTTAATTTTGTTTCTAGTGCCTACTGGACATCTTGCAATTTCTTCTGGGGTCAATTCTGTAACTGCGCCAGTTTCTATGTTTATTTTCGCCCGTTTCGATCGTGCATTAAGAGCTTTATATAATGCACGAAAATAATAGCTTCTAGTTGCTGCTTTTGCATATATTGCACATACGTCACCATTGGATGTTGATAATACAATTTGTTCCTCGGTTGGCATTGGAAGAAGATCTTGCTTTATATCTCTCAATCGAATTGGTTTATCGGGAGGAAACACGTATCTACGAACTTCAAATATCTGCGTCGGGTTGTCGTAGGGAATAAGTCGAACAGATCTAAGTTCTTCAAGTGTAAATCGAATTAAGTAAGAAACATTTTTCCTCG
>NC_046665.1:105361200-105376923 GCF_010883055.1 Belonocnema kinseyi | reverse complement strand
TAAAATAAAAATATAAAAATTGTCCAAGGGATACTTATTACAACTTATTTCGTTATTTTTTTAATCTTTTGCATTTTAACAAAAGCTGATTTTTACGTTCGAAATTTATATGGTAGCTACTATCACGACCCAATTAAAACCCTAAAAACCCCATGTAAATTCTAAAATATATGTTGCAACATGAATTTAAAATTATTATTGTTGATAATATTGTTATTAGAATTTTCCAAATTTAAGGAGCTAGTCAATCAACTTGTAATTTTATACATCTTTTAAAATAAAAATCTTTTGAAAATCTTTTAAAATTACAAGGAATTAAAAAGAATTTAATGAGTTTTTTAAATCGAATATCAACAGGCATTACAGTACTTCAACGGATTTTAATGGATTTCATGAAAATTCTTCATTTCTGTAAGGATTACTTATGATTAAAATATTTCATGGGAATTTTAAAGCATTTACGTGCAATGAGAGAAATTTTAAAAAGATATAATCTCATTTCAAAGTACTTTGAGATACTGTCCTGAAATCGCATCAAAAGGGATTTTAAAAGATTTAATATGTTTTTATAAAAATATTATTAGTACACTGGAACTAACGAGATTGCAGTGGATTAAAAAATTATGTTTAAATGTTTGGAAATTATGGTGACATAATGGATTTTCAAGGATTTCGATATATATAAAGAAGTCTAGTGGTCAAGGTGCCTATCTCATCGTTTTTTGGACTTTTGAACTTTTTTTCTGATCTCTTTAAGGTCAAGAAAACAAGATTTGCATAGTACATTTATAACGTAAGATTTTCCGCTTTATTTTAATTCGCAGTCAAAAATAATTGTTTCCACTTTAAAAGATTACAAAATGACTTCGAGGTCGAAATATAATTCAAAAATAATTCAGGTAATATTCTTCAAATAATTCTCGAAATTCCTATTTGGGTTGAAAGAACTATTCAAATATAAAATAACCAAAAAATTAAAATACTAGCAAACATGTCTGGTTTTGTGCATCTTCTGTAAGAAAAAATTCTTTAAGTGCAAAAAAATTATTTTCAAATACAAAAATTGTGAAAAATTCAAAGACTAAAAAAACCGATAAAAATAAATATATGAATAAGCAAAATGTTTCCGAATTAAGAAATTGTAACTACATCCGGGGCGTTTTTTCTGTTTGTTTCTTCTATAGTTTTTCCGTGGACGCTTAAATCTTTTAATGCATGACAGTGAGCTTGCTAATTTATTTAATTGTGCAAGATTGAATATTTGTAGAGTTTTTATTCAACAATTTTGTTTCTGACATGCCATTGCCGAAGTTTGAAAGTTTGCCGCAAAATTATTTATAAGATTTTTCAACTTGGAACAATAATTTTTAAAAATTAGTAAATCTTTAATAAGTGCTAAGCCATCATGTATTAAGGACAGCAAACACAATTTTATTCTTTATCTGTGATGCAGGTAAATGCTGTTACAGTATACTTATTGGTAACATTTTTTGAAATGGGTAAAGAGGTTTTCATTTGCAAAATGTATAAAAGTAGCAGAAAATAAGAAATGTACTGTCATTTTCCATTTTTCTTTGTCTCGAAAAAGTTCCAGTTATTTTCAGGTTTTCTTGGTTTCCCGGCCCACCTTCCAACCTAAAGAGGAAATTCAAAATTACAAAGTTACAGTTATTACAGTCTTGACCTTTCATTTTAAAAGGCCTTTTCTAAACTTGGGGTACACGTAACATTTTAAAATTCTTCGTGATCATGATTCTGGTGCCAACTGGACATTTCGCAATTTCATCTGGGGTTAATTCTGTAACCTCGCCGCTGCATATGTTTATTTTCGCCCTTTTTGACCCCAAAATAACGGGTTTATATATAGCACGAAAATAATAGTTTCTGTTTGTTAATTTTGCATATATTGCACAGACATCACCATTGGATGCTGATAATACAATTTGCTCTTCGGTTGGCATGGGCAGAAGTTGGTGGGTTTGATTTTTTAATTTAATTGGTTTATCGGAAGGAAAGACGTATCTTCGAAATTCAAATATCGGGGTCGAATGGTTGTAGGGAATGAGTCGAACATATCTAAGTTCTTCAAATGTACATGGAAATGGGTGAGAAACAGTTTTTCTCGCAGTAGGAGACCTCCTCCTAGTATTAAGAGGTGGCTCGGCAGCTTGTGAAGACCCTGCAGAAGAATGGGCGCTGGCAGGACAAAGATACGTTTCAAGAGATTGTCTTCTAGCATTAGAAGAAGACAAAGCGCCGGGAGAAGGAGTACCAGGAATAGGCTCACCATTGGGTAAGCAGTCGAACTCTGAACTAAATTCTGCAACAAGAAACAGAGGATTGCATTTTTCTTAAAGTACACTATTGCATGTTTGTATGTCATGTGTTGCGAATATGGTTATTGTTGTCAATATAGTTTTTAACATAGTTGTTAACTGCTTGAAACTTTCTTATCTAATTCTTTGTTTCCTTTGGGACATCTACTAGATTCTCAAAGAAGTGATCGGTGTGGTTATTCTAATTTGTGAATAACTTTGCTATTTTGCGTGACGGGACTTCGGATTTGCTTCTTCAAAAGGGCTACGGGTGAGTTTCGGAATAACCGGTGAGGTTGAAAAACACAGCCTAGGGATGCATCCAAAACAAACGGAAATGCAAAAAAAATTCTATAAAGTTATAAAAAAAAACATGTGAACGCATGAAGAAGAACATTTTTATTACTTAAGAATAACCTATAACTTATTGGTGGGCTACGAATTTGAAAGTTAATTTTTTTACCGTATTCGACGTGACTTTTATATTTTTTCTTGATATTAAGTTTGAATATAAAAATACTTGAATAAAATTAACATAAAATTTAAGTATTTATAGTTGAATTTCCGCTTGCAAAATGCGAAGTTGATAGTGAAATTTGAATCAGTGTATAAAAAAACTTTGAAAAGCAAAATTTGGTGCCAAATGTCAAAAACTGAATTTTTATTAGCATCACACGTTTTAGGCCACATTATTTTATATATTTTAAAAACTGTGCGCCCTGCCACTCCATGATCCCCCAATATTATTACAACGTGTCCGCGCGCTAAAGAATATGTGTGAAATTTTTTATACCGATTAATGAAAAACTGTGACTGCCCCCTCCCCCACCTGCCCCACTACTTTGGATGCCCCCCATACTCTTAAAACCTATTTAGGAGGCCAAAGAATATAAGTGCAAAATTTGTTGCTAATTGTCAAAAACAGGTTTTTCATAAGCATTATACGTTTTAGATTACTTGAGTTTATATATTTTATATACTGTCCCCCCACTCCACCATCTTCCAATATTCTTACGACCTGCGCGGGTGCCCAGAGAACATAAGTGAAAAATTGTATGCCGATTAGTCAAAAAATGCGACCCCCTCCACCAACCCCACTCCTTCTTATACCCCCCATACTCCTGATTCCTATTTGAGAATCCAAATAATATGTGTGCCAAATTTGGTTACGATTGGTCAAAAACTATGGTTTTGCAAAAGCACCATCCGTTTTAGGTCACTTGATTTTATATATTGAGTAACTCATCGGGAAGAGGGAAAAAGCTAAACGAAGCAAGCGAACAAATAAGGAAGAGAGCGTCTAGCGCAAGTTAAAGGAATGATCTCTTTAAGAGACATAGGTCACCTCACCCCCTAAAATGGAGGGGCAGTCGGTGAAGGTAACCTTTGGGTTGTTGATAAGCTAGATTAGGGGATTAATTGAAGGCATAAGGAGGGTAATTAGGCCGCTGGAAAATATGAGGGAGGACCTGATGTTTATAGATAAGAAATGGAAAAGGATGTAAGCGAGCTAAGGGAGAAAATAAAAGGATTAGAGAGGTAGGATGTGTCCATAATGAAGGAAAAACAAGTACAAATGAAGCAGATGGGAGAAAAGTTTAGGACGTGAAAAAAAGGGTGGAGAAAAGGCCTAAAATAGTGGAGGGTAGTTTGGAAATAGAAGAAGTGACAGTTGGTAGGGCGAAAAGAATGTAAATTATCAGAGTGTAGAGAATATGGTAGAAGAGAATGCAGAAGATGAGAAGGAGGAGAAAAGTTTTCAGAAAGTGGAGGGGAGGTCGAAAATGGAAATAGGTGGCAGAAATAGGGAGAGAAGAAATGTGTTCGGGAGAGGGTATAGAATAAGATTGAAGATAAAGTATCCGAGCGTACGAAGGAAAAGGAAGAGAGAGCGAATAGGGCAAGACAAGGCCAAGGAAGTTGATAATAGAGAGAAAAGAGAAGACAAAAAGGAGCAAAAAATTCTGATGTAGGTATTGACCCTAAAGAGCGGTGAAAAGGGGAGGGCGTGGAAGCGCTGCTATAGAGGATAAGGTGGGCTAAAGACAATGTAGCGAAACTTAGGCTGGAGCTGAAAAAGGAGAACGAAGTATCGTTTGTGGATTTGGAGAACTAGGGAGAAATGTTGAGGGTAATGCGAAACAAAAATAGGATAAGTGATAAGGTTTTTACTTATCAAAATTTGACAAAGAAGGATAAGGCTGTACCAATAATGCTAAACGACAGGGAAAGTAGAGAGAGGAATGAAGAAAGGTCGGCGAAGAAAAAGGAAGTACTAAAGTAAGTAAAGGGGAATTTGTTTCGTAGGAAGTAGATGGTGGAGAAAAAGGGGGAGATAAATGGTAAAGATGTTTCACTAGAACGTAGCTGGGGTAAAGATTAAAGGTGAGATTTTCTGGAGGTATTTCCAGAAAATTGATGTGGTCTGACTAGCAGAGACGTGGATAGAGAAAAAATAATGGGACAGATTCGAAACAAAGTTGCCAAGGAGGTACACGTGAAGACTTAAAGATTTGCTCAGAGTGCCGAAGAAAGGAAAGGCTACTGGGAAAATTATAACGGGGTTTTCAGATAGGTTAGAGGAAAAAGTTAATGGTGACGGAGAGGGGAAGGCGTAAAGTAAGGGCGGTAAAGAGAGGAGGTTCAACGTGTAAGTTTTTGACTATGTACAATTAGCATCAGATGGAGAGAATTATAGAAAGAGTGGAAGACTTGATAGGAAAAATAGAGGGGGATAAGATGGTAGTAGGGGGGCTTTAATGTGAGAATTACGAATTAAAGGAGACTTTACAAGGGCGGGGTGGCCTTCAGAAGGAAATCGAAGGATAAGATAATAAATAAGGAGTGGGAGATTTTAAGAGACAGGATGGACGATAGAGGCTGGTCGCTGGCGACAGGTATGATAACAACCGACTAAGAGGGAGGATATACATATATAAGCTCTATACGTAGCTTTTGGGTTGTGTTGATTTTTGAGTATGGCTGAGCCGGCTTCAAATTTACCTTTTCTTTAGTCAGAGAGTTTGCCACATATGCGGTTTTTTCTGAGCATTGAAATTATTTATTCATATTCGTACAAATAAAGTGAAAGATATTGAGTGGATATAAAGTTAATTATGGACCATGGGCAGGCTGGTTTATTTTCAGGATTTGGAGAGAAAATAAGCTAAAAGCCCTAGAAATAATAACTGATTAACTATGAGCACAGTTTGAGCCATATTGAAGATATGTTAAAGTGAACATTTGCGAATGTTTGATATTTGCTCGTGCACTGATAAAACATATAGAATAGTTGGAGACTCTTAAAGTTGAGCCTCGCATTTACATAAAACTATATAATCATTATATTATAATATTTACCAATATAATTAAAGATCACGCTCAAGGATAAGACCAGAGTCCAGTCCATCTCCATATTTTCTAATAAGAGGACAACCAATGTATTAATTACGAATTTTATTGAGATTGTAACTAATGAATATTGTACCGCTTCACTAACTGATATAATCTACACTCTAGTTCCTATCTTTTAGTAGGTAAATTAGAGGCATTAAGCTTGCCCTGCTGAGATATTTACATTCCATAAAAATTGTTAGAGGGAATACTGATTACCTGGTTTTTACACATTAAATTTATACCGTGGTTGCTATCTCAAATCAAGAAAAGTTTTTAAAAAGCAGCATAAATTGAAAAAATATGGTAAAACTTCAATTTCAAATTATTATTAGAATTATCCAAGTATGCATACAATTACATTATGCATTCATGGACATTTCTAGCATCAGAAATGATTCTTTATGATTGCAATATTTCCAGAAAATCTCATTGAAGGAATATTAAAAAAAAATTAAAAGATTTAATACGATTTCACAAAATATTAATGAGTTCACTGATGATTACGAGATTTTAATGGATTATAAAAGATACTTTAGTTGTTAAGGGACTTGCATGTTATTGACGGTACTGAAAACGTGTTTGATGATAGGTGGAGAGAAGCTTGTACGCAGTTTCTGTGAAAGGTGTAAGTGTGAAAGTCTAGGAGCTGAGTCAGGTTGTGAGGGGTGAGTTGGGGAGTTAGAAAAAAATGTTCAGAGCATTTTTTGAGTGATGTTAGGGTAGACAAAAATGTTTCGACAAGGGAAAAAAAGTCTGGAGAGAAAAGGCACAGCCAAGAGAGTACGAAGAAAAGTGCGTTCGAATATCTATTTAAAAAAAGCGTACGGACACGTAGGTCACCCCCTTCCTAAAAATAGAGGGACAGTCAGAGAAGGAGGCCCTAAAGGGAGACATGAAGTTCAGAGATAAGAAATAGGAAAAAGAGATAAAAGAGCACAAAGTATACGCTATGGTGTTCGCGTAGTTAAATTCAACTGTCTTTATTTTTAAATTAAAAACAGTCGCTTTAAAAAAACTCCAACTTATTTACAAACCTAATAATAATATTAAGTAATCTTAAGAAACTACCCTTAGCGTATTTTGAAGGTAAGATAATATTTCCTACATGTGCTGGAGGTGGTCTTGTAGATCTGTTAGTTATTATTCGGTATGATTTAAATTAAATTCCTCAAGGTTGTCCTGCTGATATATTCAAATGTCATTAAAATCTTATCAAGGCATACCGATAACAACTTATTTCGCTGTTTATCTACTCTTTCGCATTTTACCAAAACCGGCTTTTAACGTGTAAAATGTATACGGAGGCTGCTATCACGACCCAATTAAAACTCTAAAAACCCAATGTCAATTCTAAAATATATATTGACACATCAATTTTGAATTATTATTGTTGGAAATATTGTTATTAGAATTATCCAAACCTAAGGAGCTAATCAATTGACTTGCAAGCATACAGATATTTTAAAAATATGCTAGAAATTGCACTTATATGATTCAATTATGTTTATTCTAAACATTCGCACCAACTTTTCAGGTTACAAAGATTCCGAGGGTTTTCAAAAGATGAAAAAGAATTCAAAAGTATTTTATGAGTTTTTTTTTTATCAAATATTAACAGATATTACAGTCCTTCAGCGAATTTGAATGGATTTCTTGAAAATTCCTAATATCTGAAAGGATTAATAATGACTGCCACATTCCAAGGGAATTTACAAGCATTTCTATGTAATACGTGTAATTTGCAAAAGATTTCATTTTATTTAAAAGTATTTTAAGGTCCTCTGATGAAATTCCATTAAAGGGACATGTAAAGATTAGTAGGCAACCCCATAATGGCCTATTGATAGGGTATTTAAAGAATCTTGATAGTCCCTCACACACTATTATTTAAAAGCATATGCTATTGTTCCTTATTTTGATGATTCAAAGAAAATATTATTCAATTATTAAAAAATCGATTATGCTTTAAATTCTGAATTGTGATGCTATGGTTGCAGAAGTATTGAAGTCTAACCAGCATATTGCCATTATCTATTATCAGAAATTTTTGATTCAAATAAGCAAAATATTAATCCAATTGTAAAATAGATTTTCTTTGCAAAAGTTTAATCTAAAGATTTCACACTTTTATTGACATTCAAATATTAACTTTACTCCGCACATTATTCTAAAACTAAGCTTATTGTAAAATTTGGCTAGAAAAGACTCATTACTAATAACTAAAGACAAAAGCAGTTTATAAAATATCCGCAAGCGCTGTGAATCGAACGCACGCATCGCAGGCGTATAAGTCGAAAGCTTAATACCCATAGATACGATGTCAAGCTAAGTGCGCTATCATAAATGCTTGACGGCATTCATCCGATACTTTAGAAATTAGAAAAAAAGTTTTTGGATGTTTGATTTGTTATATATGATTTTTAAACGTACTCACGTGATTTCAAATTAAATCAATCTTTAAGAAAAAAGTTTCCAAATTTTTAAGGCACCAAATGTTTATAATTTTGTCAGAAAAAAATGAGAATTTTCAAAGTTTGCATCTCAGTAATTTCTTTAATTTGTTCTTTTTAAATTTAAACATAATTACGTATGAGAACATTAATGTACTTTTTTGCACTCACAGCTGTCTTACCCGTTTTACCTGTCGAGGACTTTACAAGGTCCCCACGAGAAAATAATTAATTGATGCTAAAAAGTGAGTGTACAAATAATGTAAGACAAGTAGCACACGACAATAACCTGTCAAGGGCTTGCAGAGGGAAAGCCTAGATTCTTTCAGCTAGTGATTCTGGCTGCGACCTCTTGAGAGCCAATATTTAGTTTAGGCATAAAGAGGCAATTTCTACCCGGGATACATAAAATTACTAAAATTATCTATGTCATTGATAATGTGCGACCGATTAGAATCAATAACAATCGCGCGACAATCATTAGGACTTTCATACAAAGTTAATGAGGTGACACAACAATTAAATTCATTCGTGCCTCGAATAGCAATCTCACTAAGCGGCACATTATAAATCTCCTTTATAGCTATAGCCTCTGAAGATATTATTTTTACATAGACTATGTCATCCTCGATCGATGCCACGATCCTCTCAGACGGAGACTCATCAAACGAAACCAATGAATCCGGGGCCAAAATTCCATCGATTGATATCGATCAATTTTTATCATCAATTGCAACTCCATATCCCAGAACCAATCACTTCCAATTATGGCAGAACTAGACAAATGTGAGACTACGAGAAAAGACATTAAATAGTCATTTTCCCGACATTTACATAAATCACTATTTGCTTTCGAATTGTCGTAGGTTTTTTCCCAATTGCGGTTCACAAAAATACTTTATAGAATAGCAGTTCTGCAATTTTACCATGTAACAGTAAATAATCATAGATTTATTTCGAAACACAAGTTATCTGACTTCTAGTGTCAATAAGAGAGGGAATTGGTACACTAAATAAAGGTACGATCAATCGGGGACATTTAGGAATTTCAGGGTTGCCATTCGGCAGATTCTGACCCGATTCACATTGATGAAAAATTTGGTGGTGGAATATTCTTATTTGGAAATTGCATAGCGTTATTATAAACTCCAAGATTATTGGAAGGATTTCCTTGATCAAGATAATTTGATTTTAAATGTGACACATTGATTTCATCTGATTATTGATCAACAAAACCACACGTGCAACTTCTTGGAATATCGGTATTAATTTGAGAATTTCGAACCCTTTGTTGATCGCGTTTCGGATGATTTGACCGTTATTGCCATAGTTGCAAGTATTATTATTATTATTTAAGGTTTTCTTTTGTCTGTAATTTTTATCTGCAAATATCGCATCGACCTGTGCGAAAGCTTGAAGCCTGGGTAATTTTATTTAATTCAGTAAAATCTATAGCGATTAATAACTCATGGACGCAAATCGGCATTTGCTGAATAATATTTGAATATTTTTCATGAGCCTTCATTTCGGGAGAAAACTATTGTGCCTCCTTAACTTGTTTCAAAGAGTAATCCTGGAGGTTTCCTGTTTCCCTGTTCGGGCGCCAAAATGTAACAATAAAACTTTATAATTGTTCATTCAAATTCAAAGTTAAAAATTTTAAAATATGTTTGACCAACGTTTAAAACACAGGTTGAGCTGACTGATATCAATACTGTCATTATTTTAAAATTAAATTAAATATAAAGAGAACAGTTGTGAAAATAAACGACTCAATTAAAAGAAAATACAACAAGCAAAGTAATTAGTTATTAGAGAGAGAAATGAGACACTAAAACATTACGATGAACGATATTTGTATTGTTAATAAATAATGCGATTTTCAATTAAAAATTTTAACACAACATTCAAAATTATATTCCATATTCACGCAAACACACACATCACTCCAATCCGGATACGAAACATGTTAATCAAAAGATTTTATAATTCACATGGATAAAAATTATGAATAAAAATGATCGAACGAGTATAAAGTGGCGAACTCAGAAACGCGAATTAAATATAATGTGGATGATTATTAAACGCTTTTACGTATCGCTTTGTTGGTGAGTCGCCCTTACGATTAATAGATCATGAAATCCGCAGCGGAGAGAAAAATGATTGGACAGCCTGAGGATTCCGTTAGATCGAGGATTGTTGAGCTGGTATTCCATAATATTATAACAGTTGTGTCGTTTCTTTAAAGTGCAATAAACCTCTAGCTTGTGAGATCACTAACAAAGGGTCATTTTCGATTGTTGCAGTATTAAAAATAAAAAAACAACGCTTATCTAGATAGACCAATATTAAAGATTTTAAGTAAAAGAAAGACGAGAATACAGTGCTCAAAAGGTCGGTTTCATGAAGAATTCACATTTATTGTTTTAAGGGTAGTTTTCAGGTACTCGTGGGGGTACGTTAGGGTTGTCAAACCCATATGCCTGATACAAAAAATTCTTTATTGGATAATTCTCCTCAAGCCTCTATACTTTTCTGTTACATTTTTGCAAACCCTAAAGAATTATTTCAAAAACTAAAAAAAGTGATTTTTCCCCAGGCATTTTACATAGGAAACTTCAATTCAAAACCGACACTTGTTAAAATAAAAAATGTGCGGAGTTTTTGTTTTAATCACAAATGTAAAATAAAATTTGTGGACTAACATCACAAGCTATGAAAAAAATGAAGACAAAAGTTTCTGATCCAAAAAAGAGCTGTAAAATTTGTAATTAATAATTTGTTATAGGCTTGGCGCTATCTAGGAGATTCTTAAGAATTTAAATATTTTAAGAGGGTTTAAGGGGGCTTAAGAGGGTTTATTAAATATTCAAAAACGTTTGCTTTTAACTGAAATACATAAGGAAATTATAATAGATTTACATTAATTTTAAGTTTATAAGTTAACTAATATATGAGCTATATTTATAAAATCCTGGAAGAGCGCATGATGAAAAAATCTTAGCATTTACCAAGTTCCCGAAAATGTCTACAAATTTCTTAAAGTTTTCCATGTTTCCATAAATTTGATAAATTCTCATAAACTTCGAGTAAATTCAGAAGCTCCCACGCTTTTCATTAATTGTTAAAAATTTTCATATTCTTCTTAGATTTTAAAAAGTTTCAAATGATTTCAAAAATTAAATACGATCATCATTTCAAATCAAATACTAGTCTTAATTTTAGTACCGCAAATTCAATGTGAAATGAAATATGAATCATATCAATCAATTCTTTTCCATAATTTTATATAAAAATCAGAAATTTCGCTTATCGGAAAAGTAGTTTTAAATTAAAAATACTCCTCTGTGTATGTTATAAAAAAAATTCGATTAAAGTGCTCGTAACAAAAATGTTTTCAGAAATCGACTGATTGTGATTTTTTTAGCAGTGACCTATTATGCAAAATAATATATTCAAAACAATTTTCCCGCTATTATATCTATTAAAAATTTTCATATTATCTGATTGCTTTTAAAAAGTGTAGAATTCCTTATTATAATCAAAAAGGAATTTATTTAGATTTGAAATATTTTAATCAAAGGTGTTGAAAAATGGCAGCAACTTCAGACTTCAGTTTTTTAACTTTACTTTATAAAAAATACAATTATAAATTTTCCCCCTTGATGTTCTGTCATTTTATTTTTGTTTACGGAAATTCGAATATTTTTAATATAAGATTGAATTTAGCAAATTTATTAATTAATATTTCAAAAGTCTGAGTCATTAAAAATTACATTTCACTTTGCAACAATATTCAATGATCAAATCTAAATTATTACTGTTCTTGTTATTGTTATCCTACGTACTGTCGGGTAGATGTGACAGCATTTATTAACAACCTTAAATAATATCATTAAAACAAAGTGTGAATAAAAAAAGATTCTTCACTTTCCAAACATTCTTAATTGTTGCACATACATTATTATTATATTTATTTAGTATTCAAATAAGTGTATGAACATTAAATTTCACTTGAAAGTCGCGCCAATTTCAAAACATCCGATTCCGTTTTCGCGGCACCAATCAGTAGCGCAGTAAGTGGTGACCCAACTCTCCCTAGAGGAACTCTAAATCTTACCAATCTCACAGAATGTTAGAGGTAAAAAAATGCCAATTATTTAAGCCTTTTTGAATTTTGTAAAATAGTCATACTCTCCAATATTATTTCTTTCATAAACTGAGTTTAATTGTCTGTAAAATCGTGATAAATTATAATGATCGAGAATTGAATATTCTGTCACAACTGAGAGCAATACAAAAAAAAGTTTCATGATATATTTTTCTATGAGAATATTAAACTGAAAATGTAAGCTTTGTTTAAACACAATTTCATTATTTATTTGCAAAAAATAATGCAGTTGAATGCTGTTCAATTTCTTCCTATGTACTGTGTGGTAGTTTTCTCAACATGTACTATTTGAAAACTCTTTTTAATTCTGTTTCTCGTGCCTACCCGACGTTTCGCAATTTCTTATGGGGTTAATTTTGTAACCGCGCCGCTATATATGTTTGTTTTCGCTCTTTTTGACCTCAAATGACTAGGTATATATATAAGGCACAAAAACAATGGCTTCTGATTGTTGTTGTTTCTCATATTGCACAGACGTCACCATTGGATGCTAATAATACAATTTGTGCATTGTTTGGCATCGGGAGAAGATCCTGGATTTGGTTTTTCAATCGAATTTGTTTATCGGGAGGAAAAACGTATTTTCTAAGTTGAAATATCTCCGTCAGGTTGTCGTAGGGAATAAGACGAAGAGATCTAAGCTCTTCAAGTGTAAATCCAAGTACGCGAACAACAGTTGTCATCGTAGGAGGAGTCCTCGACCTGACACCACGAGGTGTCTCAGTAGGTTGTGGATACCATGCAGATGGAGAAGGCCTGACAGGAAATGCAGGCGTTTCATGAGATTGTCTTTCAGCAGCAGAAGAAGAAGAAGAAGAAGAAGAAGAAGGCCTGGGACGAGGAGTAATAGGAATAGGGTCGCCATTAGGCAATCACTCAAATTGTAAACTGAATTTTGCAACAAAAAATAGAGGACTGTCAATATAGTTTGTAATATACTTTTCAACTTCTGGAAACGTTTTGAACTCATTCTGTTTATCCTAAAGTTTAAGGTTATCCCAGTGGATTAAGGAATTCCACGTGAAAATCAGGTGGTAAATTGAAGTCTTATTCGGCTTTCAAATTTCAAGGTGGCTGAGATAGGGATCAATAAATGTGCTAAGGGCGTTTTTTTGTGATTTTTTATTGTTCTTTTAGGCATCAAGACATATACTAGATGCTTAAGAAGGTGATTGGTATGGTTAATGTAATTTAAAAATATCTTTGCTATTTTGCGGACGGTACTTTTATTTTATTTCTTGGAAAGTGCTAAAGGTGAGTTTTGGTAATAACTAAATAACTTGATTAATAACTTGAGTTGCTACTCCAAGAAGAGATATTCCAAATTTTCTTGAGTTATGTGTGTTATTCGTATTTTCCCATACATAATTTTCATGCAGTATTCAATGTTTTTATTTACTTCGCATCAATTTCAAAACCGACTTATCAATTAAATGTTACAGTAATAAATGTTGCTAAAACAGGACCCAGATATTTTTTGCACAGTCCTGACGTACTCGCACTTCAAGTTTATAGTCGAGATTTTTTTCCGGTAGCCCAACTGTGAGGCTAGCCGCTAGGCTTACGTCGTAGGAGATAAAATGCTTTAAACTTTGGTTGGGTGGTTCGCAACCCGTCGACAGCATTTTCGATTTTTAATTGCGTTAATATTGTTAAAAGCGTGCGAGTGCATCGTTTGTATTGTATTAAAGTTTAATGTAATTGTTTAAGCTAAATTGTGTATGTGTATGTGTACGACATTGTGTTCTGATTGGCTGTGACCAAACTGGCAGTTTACCAAACTGGCTGTTTACCAATTTACCAATTGGCTGTTTACCAAACTGGCAGTTAAAGTTTCTCGAGCGTGAGGGATGCCTTCCTAACTTTTCTGAACCCTTTTATATTTTCTACCGAGTCGTCGACATAGTTTTACCCAACTTTTCATTAATCTTTATCTAACGTTTTATATATTTTATTATTATGTCTATTAAAATGTCGAATACCAAGTACAGTATTATTTAAAGCACAGTTCGGTAGTCATTGGTATTAATTTGTCACACTTTCATGTTTGTAAATGAGGTATTATCGAATTTCGCTTTACCCAACTAAAAATGAAACTTGATCCAACTCCCGGTTTACCCAACTGAGTTTGCTGAGATTTCTCGAATTATTTTTCTCCGTGTAGGTATTGTATTATTATGTTTACCAATATGATTGAAGGACACGCTCAAGGATAAGACCAGAGTCCATATTGCAGGCGTTAAACTTGTCCTGCTGAGATATTTACATTTCATAAAAAATGTAAAAAGGAACTCTGATCACAAAATATTTCGCTCTTTATCTGATCTTTTGCGTATTACCAAAAGCTGCTTTTCACATGTAACATTTATACGGTGACTGCTATTTTAACTTATTCAAAGTTTCAAAAAACTATAATAAATTCTTAATAATATGTTGAAACATCAATTTCGAATTATTATTATTATTAGTAATATTATTATTAAAATTATCAAAATCTGAAGAGGTAATCAATCGAATTTTTAGCAGATACATCTATTAAAAGTGTGCAGAAAATTACAACAAAGGTTTCATTAGGTTTTTTTTTTAACATACTCATCAGACTTCAAGGATTTAAAGATTTTCAGGGTTTTCCATATATTACCAACAATTTTAAAGAATTTTGTGATTTTTTCTCTAATTAATTTCAATAGATATGACAGTATTTCAACGGATTAAAAAGAATTTTAAAGAAATTTCTAGTATCTAAAAGAAATCTTTATGATGTTAATATTTCAAGGGAATTTGAAAGCATTTCCATGTAATGAGATAAATTTTGAGTGAGAACGTTTTCAGTGACAGCTAATAAAAAGATTTTACGCAGTTTGTGTGGAAGGTGGAAGTGGAGTGTGAGGGTGGTAGCCTACAAGGTAAGTATTGTTGTGAGGAGTGAGTAAGGTTGTGAGGGGTGAGTTAGGGAGTTGAAAATAATTTTTAGAATAGTTGTGGGGTGGAATTTTGCTAAATAGGAAAAGTGAAGTTTAGGTGGCAAGGAATCGAGGGGGTTTGTGGTCAGGAGGTTGGTCCTTTAAGGGAGACAAGTGTGGTTTTCGTGATGCCGGCTAAAAAAGTGTCTGCAAGGGTGGAATTAAGCAAATACAGTGAGATAAAAGCAAAATTTTAGGCAATAAGTGTCAACATTCTTGAGAGACATCTGGTAGAAGAACGAGACGCGGGTGAGCGGGAAGTGGTATGCGAGAGCACTGCCAGTACTGGTAGGGGATTGGACAGGGATAAAATTTACTACATGCCACGACCAGTGATCCCAGATCTGAAACGAGATGCGGTCCAATACTATGACAGGGCTATGTCCGTGTGAATATAGTAGGAGACGCTGTAAATGACTGAGTTGCGC
>NC_046665.1:105298603-105361100 GCF_010883055.1 Belonocnema kinseyi | reverse complement strand
GCGCGCAACTCAGTCATTTACAGCGTCTCCTACTATATTCACACGGACATAGCCATGTCATAGTATTGGACCGCATCTCGTTTCAGATCTGGGATCACTGGCCACGACAGGCAACTGTGTTTGGCCCAGTGTCGAGTCAAGCGTCGTGGAGGGGGACAAAGCAGAAAACAGAAAGCGATAAAGCTGGGCAGCGAGCGTCGAGTGCAAGTGAGGCGCAAATCTCTTAAAGAAGAAAATAGAGAGCCAAGAGAGGGCGCAGAAAAGCGTGGTAGAGAGTCCGTTTAAAAAATAAGCGTAAAGCCTTGTCGGTCACTACCGCCTCCCTTTAAAAATAGAGGGCAGACGGAGAAGGAGGTTCTCGGGGTGCTTATCAACACAATCAGAGGATTTAGGGAAGGCGTAAGGGGGGATATGGGGCAGATTGAAATTATGAGGGAGGACCTGATGGACAGAGATGAGAAATGGGAAAAGAAGGTAAAAGAGCTGAGGGAGGAACTGAGCGACAGGGCTAGGAGTGTTGAAGGAGGTGCAGGGGAATTTGTTTCGTAGGAGGTAGGGGGTTGCGGAAATGCAAGTTGTAGGGGTAGTAAAGGTTTTACACTGGAATGTAGCTGGGATAATGAAAAAATATAAGGATTTCTGGAGGTCTAACGAGGAATTTGATTAAGTGGGATTAGTAGCGACGCGGGTAAAGAGAAGGCAATGGGATAAAGTAAAGCAAAAGTTATCAAGTGGGTACTAGTGGAGGAATTAAAACAGGTATTAGGGATAGATTAGAGAAAGACGTTCATGGAGTGAGAGAGGGGAAGGGCGTGCCCATGAATGCAGTAATAATAGAAGGAGTAACGTCTACGTTTGTGACTGTATACAATAAAGGTAGAACAGAAAGGATTAAAGTAAGAGTGGAAGACTTGCCAGGATAGCGCCAGAGGATGGTACGATGGTGAAGAGCGTGAGCTGGGCCAGGGTGGCGACAGAGAGGTATTGTAAGCATTTAGGGAAAATATGCTTTGACGGGGAGCCGCTGGAAGAACAATGGGACTATTTGTAAGACAAAGTGAAAGGGTGTGTGCAAAATAATATATTCAGGCAGGAAAATTACAAAATAAAAATAATAAATTCCTTAATGAATACGGCACATAAAGTATACGCAAAGGAGGCGCTGGGGAGCTTTAGGGCAAGTAAAAGCACTATCGACAACATCAACTTTTTAAAGGACGTGGTAGATAAAGAATGAGCGAAGAAGGGGAGCGAGTGTATACATTTTTTGTGGATCCCAAAGGCGCGTTTTCTTCGGAGGATAGGGTGAGGTTGTGAGAGGCATTTGAGGAGAGAAGAGTAGAAAAAGACTTTATTTAAGGTTAACGGAGGTATATAAAGAGAAAAAATATAGAGTGACAGAACAGGAGGGATTTTCGGAGGGTTTCTAGGTGGATAGAAGTTCGAGGAAAGGGTTTTCGCTTAGCCGGATGCTTTTTGCGATTTTCTTAGCGGATTTGGAAAGTAGACTAGCTGCCGGACTGGTAGGAGAAGTTAGGGTAGGAGGGGTAATGATATGGTCCCTTGCGTATTCTGATGACAAAGAGCTGCTAGAAAGTAGAGTGGATGCCTTAAAGGGTATGATAAAGAGGTTAAAAAGATACCCTGATGATAATGGGCTAGACGTGAATACGAAAATGTCCAATTATATGCTATTCAGGAAAGAAGGTAGAAGAGATAAGGGAGGTGGGTGGAAGTGGAAGTGAAATGCAGTGCATAATGCAAAAAAGTTTGTGTACCTTGGTTATCTGTTTTGTAAGAATGGAAGAGTGGATTATCATGTAGGAGAAAGAGTGAGAAGGGAAATGTAGTGATGGGACAGGTGTAGGAGTTGAGAAATAAGTTTTTTGCGGATGATTTTAGATGGAGAATTAAATTGCTCGAGTCGCTAGCGATTAGTGTCTTATTTTATGCAGTGAATGTGTGGGGTTGGGAGGAAAGAGAGAAGGTGAACATGATACATACGAGGTATGCAATGTGGGTCCTGGGGTTGGTAAGAAATACGCCTAATTACGTTGTCATGAGGGAGACGGGGAGAACAATATTAGGGATAATAACAGGAAGCCAAGAGTCTAAGTATAAGGAGAAATTTTTTGAAGAGGAATAAGTAAGCTAGTTAGGGAATTATGGTGGGAGAAGTAGAAGAAGAGAGGGAGTGAGCTAATTGCAGATGGATAAAGTTAGAAGGATACACGAGGAATGAAGAATGATGTATGAGATGGTTAAGATGAACGGCACGGAGAGAAAAAAGGCAGAAGGGGAGGAGAGAATAAGGGAGTCATGGTTTAACAGGAACTATGTGCGAATTATGCCAAGGGAGAGAGCGCAACATTTGTATGAGAAAGGAAAGAAAGGAAGTCAGAATCTTATAGAAAGGATGGGGTACGGATGAATGGAGGATTTTGATAGGTTCTGACTTTCTGGAGAGAACAGGATGTGCGAATTTTGGGGGCGGGTTTATGCAAAAGTGGAGTACCGGCTAGAGGTTGTGAGGAGGTGGAATGGAGTTGGATAGGTATGGAGGTATTTTTGCATAAAAGGGAAGCAAAAGGGCCGTAACATGGGTGAAGTTGTAAAGATTGTAAAGATTTTTATAGTAGATAAGTCTTAGGTATTAGCCGCGGAGGCATAGGTTGGAAATGCGAGGTAAGGCAAGAAAGTAGGGTCATGCATGCGAGGTTGAAAAAGAAACGTTTATCTATCTACTATAGTTCTTCAAGGATTTCGAGGAATATAAAAGAATTATTTGGGATTTTAATAGAAGTGCAGGTAAATAATCCTTGTAAGCTTAGACTATTCTTATGTTTTGAAGAAAATATTATCTTTGAGATATATACTGCTATTACTAGTAATTAGATTTAGAGAAGAGGCTAATAATTGTCGATTACTAATGTACATATACCATCAGACTATACTTATGTCAGATATTATTACATTTTTATCTGAATCTTATTTGTCATAAAATGGCCATAGTTTCTGCGATAAAATTAATGTCAATACTATACATATTCCGCAGTGGATTAGAATTAGGATTAGGATTAGAAAAAATTGAATTTCAAGTCAGGCTTAAATCAAACCAATCAATTATTCTTCATAATTTTAGCAAAAAGTCCAAACTTTTATTTACAAGAAATTCCATTTCGAAACAAATTGAAATCAAATCAATTAATTTTTCTCCATGATTTGAGATTGAAATAAAAAAGGTTTCGATATTGAAGATTTTCTTTTAAATCAAATTGAAATCAAATGCTGTTAATTTGGTATCGGAGATTCAATTTTAAATCGAATACTTTTTTAAATTTTGGTATCGAAAATTGAATTTCAAATCAAATTTAAATGCACAATTTTTGATAAACGGAAAAATACTCATTTTAATAAAAGTTAACAATAAAATCTGATCAATTTACTCATAATTGAAATGTTTAAAAAAATCTAATGATCTTACATTTTTCAACAGTAAAATTTTGGATATTTTTTTGAAATTTTCGCTATTTTGCCCATTATAAAAGCTTTCATAGTTTCCGGTGGATTTAGAGAAAGTGTAAAAATTTCCCATGAGAGGCGGAAAAAAGTTAAATATTTTATATATACATAATTGCCTTCTTTAAAATCGTGCAAATAAAAAAGTAATAATCGATTCTTATTGATTTCGCAAAAAAAGGATCTGTTTATGTCGATCTATTATATTATGAGTATCCAAAGAGCGAGGCACAGCTTAAAGCTGCTTTGAAACCTAACTCCAAAGAAATGTATGTGATAAATTATGCTCTAATAATAATTATATAATAATGAAATACGAAGGTGGATCAAAAAGTTTCCGACCTGAGCAAGGAAGAGCAAGAGTTCAGTCAAATTTCAATAAGAGCAAACCGAAGAAAATTTTAAATAAGGCTATGTCTAGTTATCCTGAATAATTAGGGGAGTTAAAAAAGGAGAAAAAAATTAAAAGAACTGATAAAAATGAATATATTAGCAAAAGAAATTATGCCGAATTAAGACATTGCATCTAAAGTAAGGCCGTTATCTCCATTTGCTACTTATAAATTTTTTTCGTTCACGTTTATACCTTTTGCACCGAAAAATGTATAATGTAATTTGTAGAAGAATTTTGATAATTATTTTTGCAGTTGGATTTTATCTTGCTATTGCTTCTTACAAAATTTTAAAAATTGGTTAAATGTTAATGAATGATGGCTCGATTTTTTCAAAAAAAAAAAACATTCTTTGCAGCACTACTATTTTCAACTTTTAAAATAAAATTTTCCATCGCTGGAATAGTTCAAACAATTGAGAAAAATTTTTTTAAACATATCACTGTATTTAATGATTATTATTCACTTATTATATAAAATGAAAACAGTATATTTGTTGAGAACATTTTTTGAAATTGACAAAATAATTATTTTTTGTAAATTGTTGTTTTTGTTTCGTAGTAAATCATGATGAATTTTTTTTTCACAAATTGTATTACACTCGCGAACAAAAAAAAAAATGTACTGTCCTCTTCCATTTTTTTTTGTTTGAAAAATTTCCCGTCATTTTCAGGTTTCCTTGGTTTCCCGATCCAACGTTTATCCCAATAAGGAAATTAAAAATTATAAAGTCCCAGTTTTTACAGTTATTACCGCTAATTTTGAAAGACCTTTTCTCAAATTAAGGTGCACTCCATATAATAAAATTCTTTGTAATTGTATTTTTAGTTCCTGCTGGACATTCTGCAATTTCTTTCGGGGTCACTTCTGTAACCGCGCCGCTGTGTACGTTTATTTTCACTCGTGTTGATCCTATATTATCAGGTTTATATATCGCACGAAAATAATAGCTTCTGTTCACCGATTTTTTCAATATTGCACAGACGTCACCGTTTGATGTTGATAATACAATTTGTTCTTCGGTTGGTATGGGCAGAAGTTTTTGTCTTTGATTTCTAAATTTAATTGGTGTGTCGGGAGGAAAAACGTATCTTCGAAGTTCAAATCTCTGTGACGAATTGTTGCGAGGAATAAGTCGAACGAATCTAAGTTCTTCAACTGTTAATTCGAATATGTGAGAAATATCTTGCCTCGGAATACGAGACCTTGATCTGGCTCGAATAGATGACTCGGTAGGTTTCGGCGACCCTGCAGAAGAATGAGGTCTGGCAGGAGGGAGACACTTTACAGGAGATTGCCTTTCAGGAGAAGAAGATTCGCAACGAGATATTCCAGGAATAGGCTCGCCATTAGGCAAGCACTCGAAACTTGAACTAAATTCTGCAGCAACAAACAGAAGATTAAATTTTTCTTAATGTACACAATTGTACGTTGGTGTGTCATGAGTTGTGAATATGCTTGTAATTGTTAATTAAGCTTTCAACATATTTGTTAACTGTTTGCTACCTCTTTATCCAATTCTATTTTACACCAATAAATCTTTATGTTATCTTGCCTATGAGAAAAAGTTCAAAAATGAAATTATCTCTGAAAAACCACGTAGGCATCTACGTTGATTAAAAATTCTACCGAGGGAATTCGCATAGAGAGTGCTGAGATTTCTTGGACATTTCTGGAAGTGGCCAGATTCAAAAACTTGTCAAAATTGGGACTCTCGAAGGGAAATTATACTAGACGAAAGACTTATACAGACTAGCGTTTCCCGGTTCCGATTATTGTTACGATTAGAAATGTGGAAAAATCAGCACGCTCCACGATATACTTCCGGTTCGGGTTGCCATTTAGGTGTCTTCATTTTCAACTGCGGCGATTCCGACTAGGCCAAGATCGTCAATTATCTTAGCTAATCACTGTCAGCTGTTGTCATCTGCCTTAAAAAAAAATACTCGCATACCTCACAGGGGTGAAGCCAGCATAGGAACTTTCGGGGACAAATCTGACTTCCGGAACAGTTCGATCTAGGGCTTTCTATAGTGTTTTTAAAAATATTTAGTTTGGAAAAATTAGTAAACTTAAAAATGGTTAATTTGGTAGCATTGGTTAGGCGACGCCAGTGACTGCTTGAATTGGCGGTTGGAAACAAACGCTATTTTGTCTCATGACCTCAGAATTTGCGATGCCGGTCGTAACCTCTAAATGTGTTAGTCGTTTACTCGTCGCGTTACTGTTTTATTAAGAGGGTTTTTTTGTTTTTTCTGCGAGAAGCTTCACGATACATATTTAAGAGTACGGAAAAGCAAAAGTGTATAATGCAGTGGCAAAAGTTCTTTAAATGCATCAACATAAAATTGGAAAAATCTCGCATGCTCCTGTACATATAGGCGAAGAATAAATATGAGAAAAGAGATGTTAATGCCTTTTGGCAAATCCGAATTTAAGGTAGGACAGTTTCTTTTTATTTTGTACTAAAATTGTATCATTTTTTTATTTTTCGTAAATTGGAGAGAAAACATTGTAGTTTCTGTGTGTAGCCCAATACTTTAAATATCATTTTTTCGCTCTGTAAATAAAGGATCAAAGCGAATCAATTCGTACGATTTATTGCAATTTTGTATGTGAGAGAAGAAATAATTTTTTTTAATTTCACGGAATTATCAGCAGCTTTTCAAAGTTTCAAGGGATTCATTTTTATAATAATAAAATAGTCAATTATTGTTGAAGTTATATCACAATTGAATTGAGTTATATACGTATTTATGACGTTTCTTGAAATAGTTTCGATTATTTTTCAAAAGATTCCAACAGTTTAACATTTAATTATTATATTTTTGGTTGAAAATTTATATTTTTTATGAAAATATTCGTCTCCTTTGGCATTACATTTATTGTTTGATTGATAATTATTCAAGTAATGTCAAATTTAATATGAAAATAATAATTTTTTATAACTTTTAAGAATAAAAAATTGAAAAAAAGTATTTCTTTGTACCCATATTCATAAACACAATATCTCGGGAGCATGTTTTTATTTATTTCTTTTTTAGACTGAAAATTGCATTTTTTAACTTAAGGTGTAGCTGAGATCGTTCCAATTTTAGGTTAGTTTCAGTTCCAGATTGTCAGCTCCTACGTCTTTTTTGCCTAAACTAATCAACTTTTCCATCACAAGCCGTCGAATCCGGAATTGCATTATGCAATCAATTCTCTCGGAACTCTTCCGAAAATTATCGCAATTTAGCACTAATAAGATTGTAAACACTCCAGGCCGCTCTCAAAAAAGATGAAAGCTTATAAAAGTAAGCGTTTTCCTTATTAGACAGCACAATTTTTTAATTCTGTCAATTGATCTGCGATTATTCAAAATTATTGATTTAATTCATATTAATTTAATACCAGTAACTCATTACGACTATTTGTGGCAACGACTTTTGTTACTTTGCTCGCTGCCTATAATAGTATTTAAGAAGAATATTTACTAGGTAAATATAAAAAAATAGGGAAATCTGCACCTGGGGGTTTATGTCCCTCTCCTCGCCCCTCCCTTTTTCCTCTCCCCTTCTCTTCTTTCCTCTCCTGCCCTTTCCTCTCCTATCCCCCACTTTCCTCACCCACCTCCCCTTTCCACTCATTTTCTCTTCAATTCTCTCCTTGTCTCTTATCCCTTCTCTACTCACTTTACTTTCCCTTACTCTCATCTCCTTTCCTCCTGTTCCCTGTCAAAATAGTACTATGAAATAGACTACGAAACCCTAAAAATGAAATGAATAAATCTGGTCATAGCGTGAGTCGTTATATACAACTAATAGCTTTATTTGAACATTAGTCTTCAATTTTTCACTAGCGTGGGTTGAAAATGAGATCAGAAATTGGAACGTTTCGATTTTCGTGCAAATTTTCAAACTCCAATTTCAAGTATTATTCTCCCGTAATTTATCCATCTCACAAACACAGACGTTTTCACAATTTCCCTGAGAAGAAAAGTTTGAAGGAAAAATGGAAACAAGTGTGTAATATTGAGGGAAAAACCAATGTTGACATTATGTATATATTCTACAATCACTTCCTTAATTCACATTATAGAGGTAAGAAGTGTGTCAGGATAAGTTGGGATGTAATACCTTGCGTTACTCAAACAAATCTTGATCTTGGTGCAAATGTTGGCGCGATAGAATCTGTTGAAATTGAAGGATTCGAAACCCTAGAAATTAAAACTTCTAAAAATTTAAGCGCGATAGAATCATTTGAGATTGAAACATCCGAAACCGTAGAAATTCAGACTTTTAAACATTTAGGCGCGATGGAATCATTTAATATTGAAACATCCAATACCGTAGAAATTAAAATTTCTGAAAGTTCAAGCGCGGCAGAATTGGTTCAAATTGAATCATCTGGGACAGTAAAAATTAACATATCGGAAAAGAAACCAAATTTAAATATAAGTTGCATTCATTCCGATGGCAAGACGGTAATAAACTTCACGGACGTGATTCGGTACAAAATCACAATTCAGACTCAAATTCTATTACATAGCGCAATGAAACTGAAATCAATAGTATTTTGAATGAGCATTCTAACGGTGCTGAACTTACAGATCCATACGATCTTTTTGAAGGCCAAACTGCTTCATTAGAAGACATTAAAAGAATTTTGTCTAATTCTGAAGTCGAAGATTTAAACAAGGTTACAAAAAATTTTATCAATTCGCAATTAAGAAACTGCTGTCAAAAAACTTTTGCTGGAACGTGGACTGTGAATGACAAAGTATTTGCTTAATCTATTTGCAAGCGAAGTCCGAAATTACATAAACACTTACCCTCCATTTTTATCTTGTCGTCAACCAGCTTATTGATTAATTTTTCTGCTGAAAAACCTTTGAAACCAGGTATCAATAAAGCCGCCATGCAAAAAATAAAACGGAAATGTAAGTCCTTAAAGAAAATCAGATCGAAAATGCATTGTTCTGAAGGACGAAGCACAGCTAGCTGCCGAATTGTCATACGAATCTCACAATCATAATACAATTGGTTTTTGAAGATCTTGGTTACTTTGGTCGAAGCATTGGTCATACAAATCATGCTTTCGTGTTTCTGGTCCCAGGGTTCAAGAAGAAAGTAAAAACAAGTAGTCGCGTATTATTTTATAAAAAACACAGTTTCTACAGTGAGTTTGAAAACCTTAATCGTTGAAATAATACCTGAACTGCAAGAGTGTGGTCCCAATGTAATAGGTACTGTTTGCGATCAAGGGTCCATTAATAAAACTGCTTTACAACGATTATGGGAAAATACTTCTGAAATACTTAAAGAGCAAAGATACAAGCGCGACCTTAGCTTCCAACTTTCATAAAAATGTAGAATCGCTACAAAAATTGGAAGCTTCTTTTTTCCTTCTAAATTAACAGCCAGTAGTACTGATATTTAATGTTCCACATACGTTGAAATTCTTAAGAAATGCGATGCTAAAGTGCCATGTTGTTTCCGATGATGGCAAAGTAGCTCAATTTGATTATGTCAAGACTGTTTTTGAACTTAATCAAAAAAGAATTTAAAACCCTCAAAAAGTTAGAAAAAGAATATTTCGAATTTAAGCAATCGTGGGTTAAAATGAAAATACTTATTTCTGCTGAGCAATTAAGTTCGGTATCTAATGAAACATCTCGCGTGCAATTTTGGACTGATATGATAGGCCATATATCTAAATAGCGTTTCTTATAAAACGGTAAAGACGTGAAGAACCGATTTCAATTTATAAAATACTGGCTTTCACTTTAAGATCAATGTTTTATATTGAGAACAATCTCAGTAGACTCGGACTTTTTCCGCTTAAATTCACGTAATTTTAATCAAGATCCTTTAGAGAATCTGTTTTTTCTTTTTAGACAACATTCAATCGACCAGTCCCCTACGTGACAACATTTTACTGGGATTTTAAAAACAGTTGTAATCACAAATTTAAATTTTGCAGAAAGCAGGAGAAGCTGTGAAAACGACGATTGTTCTGCATTAGGATCATTAAGACACTTGGTAGAATCCGATACGAAGGATGAAGATTCCCTTAGTCCAGATATTGAGGAAGTTTAGACTCATGAAATAAAATAAAAAAATTCACCGGCAGAAAGTCAAGAAGTTTCAGAGCTTAAAGTGTTTGTTAATTCTTTTCTAATAGATCTATCAGTTAAAAATTGCATCAATTGCAAATCTATTTTGTTTTTGTTTGCACATACTGTTACAGAAAAAAGTCAAGACATAACTTTCTGTTGCGAACATTCACTCGAAAAGTTTCTTAATAAAAAATGCGTTTGACAAATCATGTACGATTATATTGAATAAAAAACCCGAAAAATATGGCAAAAGAAAATAGGAAAAGTGCTAAACAGTTAAATAAATCAAAAGTCTTCATCAAAAGTTCTGTAAGTCACACCAAGAAATCGTAGCCTGCTAAACCTTGCATTAATTCGATAGAAATAGAATATGTCAGTGCTGAATATGTATAACAACTTAAAAGCTATGCGAATTCAAATTTTTCTGTACTACCGAAAATATCGAGTGACGATAAGATTCCAAATTTTACGTGCAACGAAGTTTTTTTAGTCTTTATAATGATAATATTAATTTTGAAACAAAAGCGAGTTAAATCTCTAAAGAAAAAGGCGATAGGATTGATATTGGAAAAAAATGTAAAATAGGAAAATCGCTGAATTCAAAAATTTAGACCACAAAAACCTCGTTTATGTACTGGTGCAGAACATTAAAATCGACGTTAAACCGATAAATCAATCACGAAAGAGTATTTTTCTTCAACGTGACAATTGATCTTTTCCTGAAATAGAAAACAATTCTCCCTTCAATTTTTAAAATTCATTTAGGAGTTTTTAATGTTGATAGTTATGAATATTTTAATGTTGATATTTCATGAGATTCTAATGTTGATCATTCTGAACACTATTTTCTACCTACACTGGGTCAAAAATTGAATTGAATTTATGCACTGTTCCGATTTTTCTTATTCTTAATAAGGGTTTTAATAAAGAACAGTATATTACTTAAATCTTTGGCCGAATCCTATTCACTTAAAACGATATTTTAATTCTAAGCATTTTTTTAATTGGTTCCAAAAAACCATTTGTTCATGTAATACGTTAAAGATGTTTAAGTTTTAGAAATTAAAACAATGTTTTATCAGAACGCGTTAAATGTTTCTGTACATTTATTTTAAAAAATTGTAAACGATTTCTGTGGTTTTAAGTAGTTTAAAGAAATTGGTTCAAGAAAGCCATATGTTCGTGTAAAAAGTTTCTTAATGTTCTATCTAATTATATAAATAATGTTTCTTTACGATGCGTAAAAAAGTTTTATATATGTATACAAAGACATTTGTAAGCGATCTCTGATTTTAAGTGATTTATGAAAACTAGTTAAATAAAACCATATGCTCGTAGAATATGTTTATTCATGTTCCGTTTCATTATTTGAAACAATATTCATTTATGATGCTATAAAAAGTTCTGTATATTTATACAAAAATATTTTTAAACGATATATGTGAATTATGTCCAATAAAAACCCAGTCTCACAATCTTTGATTATTGTTTTTTAAATTTATATTGATCAAATTCGCATCGCTTTAATGTTGTGAATAATTTTTAATGATATTTGTTGATATTATTGTGTACTTTAATTGTTGTATGTAATAATACCTATAAACAATAATAAAAAATATTGACAACATTAATAAGATTAATAAGTACAATATTTCAAATTCAAATATCCAGCCCACATGGCCGCTTGAGATTTTAGTTCCCCCAGGTCTCACATGAGCGCTAGTATCGCTCCATAATCGGCCATATTGGAAATATTTGTATCCAATTTTTAGCACTAGGCTTCACCCCTGTGGCGTACCTCGTTCAGGCCTCGTGTGTTGTTGTCTAGCTTTTAATTGAAAATGGTCCTAAAAGTCCACATTTATACCGGATCGACAATTGTAACCACAATCGAAACCGGCAGTCGCTCGTCTGATTACGCCATAAGCTCGGCGGCATTCTAATGGAGTCTGCCGTTATTTTGAGTCGCCAAGGAAGCATCTGCATCACGAATGTGTAAATGTGTGAATGCTTCATGGTGTGAATGTTCCACGCTAGGCGAAAGATTTCCATGATTTCTATGAGTTTCAAGAGTTCTCTTAAGATTACCAGAACAGCAATCTGAGATCTCTTAGTGATTAGCCCCAACAATTTTACGTGAAATTCGGGTGATAAATTTAAAATATGAATGGAACTGGACCATAATCGGACGTTTTTTGAAGGTGTCACGACATTAGTTAAACACGACATGTCGTGTCTAACAAATCTCATTTAAAGATTTTTATGGCTGTTTCACATGAAGATTCATTCAAGTTTTATTAAGAAGTTCTACAGGAGATTTTTGCTTGTTGTTGATTTCCGATTATTGGTGGGTTGGCATCATATTTTCTTGTGATTATATTCGGAGTGTTTGCCAAACATATGGTAGCCTGAATGTTGAAGTTGGTGGCACATAATTGTACAAATCAAGTGGAATAGATCGAGTGGATATAGAGTTGCTTTTGGATAATGGCCAGGATGGTGAAATTTAGGAATATTGAGGGATTGCCAACTATAAGCCCTTATAAATATAATTGAAAATGAACTATGAGTACTGTCTTAGCTATAATGAGTATACGCAAACGTGCGCAGTTTGAAATGTTTTGTCATGGCTTATGCATAGATGAGACATATCTAACTGCGCAGGTCCAAAAGTGTGAAGTTTCATCTTCCATTTAATTAAAATTATGCATATATTATATTATTATATTTACCAATGAAACTGAGGATGAAGGCTAAGAATGAGGCCAGATTCCAGACAATCCTCATCTTTTCAAATTAGAGAAAAACCTATTCAATGTGTTAATAAAGAATTTTATTAAGATTTTATCTGATGAATGTTCTATCGCTTTACTAACTGATGTAATCTGTGCTATATTTCGCTATTTACACTTTATAAAAATAGTCTTGAAAAGTACTGATTAAAACTGATTTCGCTGTTTGTCTAATTTACACGCTGACTACTATAATGACGCAATTCCAGCTTTGAATAATTAATATAAATTCTGGAACATGTATTCAAGCAACAATTTACACTAATATGGTACAATCTTTTTATTTTTAATCATACGCAGCAGTTTTTTAAAATTGATTTTTCACAGACATTACAGTATTTCAACGGATTTAAAAGAATTTCATGGAAATTCCTAAAATGTTAAAGGATTCTTTATGATCACAATATTTTGAGAGAATTTCGATGCACTTCTAGCTAATAAGAGAAATTTGAAGAAGATTTCATATAATTTTAAATACTCGGCCATGTTGAGAGAATGAAATATGGATGACTAACGAAATAAGGGGTTTAATGTATAGTAATTGTCTGTGTGCCCACAGGCAGGCCGTAGAAAGAATGGTGAGAATGTATGAATGCGACCTTAGTTCGAAGAGACACAAAAAACCATATCAGATTGTATGAGGGAATGCATGCCAGGGCAGAAAAGTATTGCAACAAGTAGTTAATTAAATGAGTGAAATATATAATCCGCATGAATCGCAGTATCATCTGCACTTTAGAGGACTTGAACAAACTGAGTCAGAAAGAAATAATTAAGCCTAGTAAGCCTTCAAAGATAAAGGCTTGCTGTTGAACAGGGTCATCCGTGACTCCGGATACATGTAGGAAGCAGGATCTGTTCCGAACAAAAAGCAAACCCCTTAAAAACGGAAATTTGGAAAATATCGTGACTAAGCGAGCTGCTACTACACGAAAAAAATCTGAGTAGAAGGGGGTACCAGACGCTGTAGAACCAATACCGCCTGCGTGGAAACGATTCGAAAACAGAACTACGACAGTTCAATTTATCGGGGTTCTGTCCGATGTGATCAGCGAACGCGCGAAGCACGAGTATCAGAAAACATTGATTCTCTGCACGCGGGTGTAGAGCCATCCAACACATGGAGCACGCGAGGTTCGATGCTGTTATAGTAGCATTTCGGAAGTTTGGGTCTGTCTAGCAGAATGGATCGTGTCACGCCTTTTCCAAACTGCTGACATATCAGCATCAAATAGCACTTACGCAGTGTTTTGGGCCACTCTGTTCCTGTCTGTGGAGAATCAATTTTGTCTTGATAACTCGCACGTTGCGCATTTTCTAGCCGAATTACGCTGGACCCCGAAGAATTAAACTATCGTGGCTCCACCCACGAACCAATAGAGGTCCAGCCTACGCGGACAACATTGGCTCCAGAGTACCTGTTACCCCTCTCTGTCCACATTTTTCTGCGTATACGATTTCTAGCTAAGCTCCTAGCCATCCCTCTGAGTGACTTTTCAAAAATCAAAGTGTTGTTAAATCTGTTGATGTGCCTTCCAGAGCATGCTTCTTTAATGTAAGTGGCTTTCGCAGCCTGTCAAGCTTAGAAGAAAGTCAAAAGGTATGTTTGACTAATTATTTCGTGATCAGTCTGCGAGAAACCTGGTTGGTAAATGAATGCGTTGAATTAACTCGATTTCTGACTGAGTACCATCTTCATTATAGCCCTAATATAAAGGAGAAAAGCAAGGGCCAAGGTAGTGAAGTTTTGGTTACTCTAGTTAAAATAGTTTAATCTACTGAAACAGCCAATCGGCAATCAGCAACTAATGGCTATTCAATTAGCTAGTTTTTGAGGGTAATTATACAATCTTCATAGAGAATTTTTATTTTTTACCAGCTGTGGAATTACTCAAATTTCTCAACTTTAGTTTGTGCAATGGTCGTTCCCCATCTCACAATCTCAGTCAAATAACGTCCTTAGCGGGTCCTGAACGTAGCACTACTGACCTTTGTTGAATTAGCATCAGTTGCTTGAATTTGGTTTGATGAATTAAGAGATTTTGACCAATAAAAAAAATCTAATCATCTTTTTATACGGATTGTTTCAACAAAAAAGAATGCAACCTTTTTTTTAGAAATTTACTTCTAAGAAAACAAATTGATTTTATGCTATTATCAACATTCATAAAATGGAAAGAAGAATGTGAGGAGACCTTTTTAAATGCATTATCGAAGTGCCCACATATTTAAATAAGTAATAATAATAATAATACAGACGAATTATAGCATAATATAATTGCAGCAAGAAACACAGCTGCGCAGGATATTTTTTTAAATTTTAATATTTTTTTGAATTATGTTTTTTCTTTCATAGGAAACTACTAATAGTAATTTTTTGTTTCCTAACATTATAGGAAACTTTATATATCCAGAGAAATAATTTGAGATATTTTACAGTAATTGGGTAGATATTTTCTCGAAGAATTTATAAACCTCCCAGACAAAAATAGAGTACGTAATATTTTAAAACTCTTTGCGATCCTGTTTCTAGTGCCTACTGGACATTTCTATATTTCTGCTGGGGTCAGTACGGTAACTGTGCCGTTATCTATGTCTTTTTTCGCACGTTTTATCTCAAATAAACAGGTTTATAGATTGCACGAGAACTATTGTTTCAGTTGTTGATCTTTCCCATATTACTCAGAAGTCGCCATTAGATGTTGATAATACAATTTGTTCTTCGTTTGGTATAGGAAGGATTTCTTGACCTAGGATTCTTAATCGAATTGGTTTATTGGCAGGAAAAACGTATCTTCGAAGCTCAAATATCGGGGTGAAGTGGTTCAGAGAAATAAGTCAAACAAATTTTAGTTCTTTAAGTGTAAATCGAAATGCCAGAAAAACACGTTGCCTCGCAGAAGGAGACCTGGGCTTTCCAGGAGATTCTGTTTTAGAATAAGAAAAAGAAGAAAAAGATGGTCCGTGTCTAGTAATACCAGTAGAAGGCTCGTCATTAGGCTAGCACTCATACTCTGACTTTAATTCTGTAACAAGAAATAGAGGATCACATTTTTCCTAATGTGTACAACTGTATGTGATGGTGTTTCATGAGTTGCAAATGTGATTGTAATGAACCATGTAGTTTTTAGCATTCTACTTACAATTGCTAGTGAAACCGCCTTTGAAGTTATAGAACGATACATATATTAGTATCGTATCTAGTACGTATTTGCAACAGCCATACAATTTTTAAATTAAGAATAATCACAAAAGTTCTAATAATAATTGATAAGGAACTATAAGTTTTACTGCGTAAGCTATATTAAATATACGTAAACTTGAACACCCGTGTAGGAATCCGATCAGGGATACGGCCGGGTCCCTACCAGATAGTCCCGGTTTAAGCCGGGCGCTGGTCGGGAAATCCGGCCACAAAGTAGTTAAAAAATGTTGCTTCAGGCGAGAAATTGGTAACTTGTGTTTTCTTTTAAGGGTCATTGTAAAGATTGAAGTAGAATTTTGAATCCCCGACAATAGAATCTCGTAGAAATTTAGAAACCTCGTGGCGATTGCAGGTTAGGAAGGAAGAAAGGAGCAACTGTATACACAATAGTTTAATTGAATTAAAAATAATTATTATTCGCGCACTGAGTGGGGTTTTCAAACTAATAACTGAAATAAGGTTGATTTTAACCGTGAGTGTCGATTTTATTTTTGAATTTCGAAAGGACGACGCGACATTAGTGCAAGGAACATCCTCGTTCCAGGTGCGAAACTGAAAAATACTGATTGAATATATAGGCGCTATATATGGCGCTAAATTAAAAAATTTACAGGCTAAACTTTGAATGAAAATAGAGAATTTGACAAAAATTTTATCATTTCTGTTTTTGCACATAGCACAATCGATAACAGTGTAATTTCAAAAGTTAAATTATTCGAACAAATTTAATGTGGATATAACCAGGGTTGGGCCGATCAGTAACCCGCCGGCCCCCGACTACGTGATTCCAGAAAAATCTAGCCCAGCCAGCCTCCGCTCGGTTCCTGTACATGAAACCCAGCCAGGGGTAGCCCGACCGGGATCTGACCAGAAACTTTGTTGTATTAGGGCCAAACGGAAAAATTTCTACACGGGCAGTTGGGAATGTGATACGTGCAAACTTGCGCCACGCTTTGCTTACAATTATCTTCTTTCGCTATTTATATTTTTTTTAAATAGTAATAACGATAACTCATTAAAGCTAATTTCGCTGTTTGTCTAATTTATACGACGGCTACTATCATGATCCAATTAAGACTTTGAAAATCTGATAAAAATTTTCAAAAATATGTTGAAAAATTAGTATACACTGATGTGAATCCATTAGTTTTTTTCTTAAAATACGCACCAGTTTTGTTTTTGATTAAAATCCAGCAGATATTACAGTTTGAAGCATGTAACAGCAATTTCATGTTCGGTCAAGTGTATATGCTGCAACTTTTTTGATTAAAACAGGATTAAAGTGAGAATCAAATTTTCTCTGTTTCAATTTTTTTTCTTTTAAGCATGCAGTTGTAATCAATTGAAATCTTACTTCCTGTACATCGTTTTAGTTCGCTAGTACGTATCGCTTTTTAATTGGAAGTAAGCAAAGTAAAATAATACGAACGGTGGATTCAAAACAAGACCATTTGATATTATAAGAAGACATTAAAAAATTATGCTAAATTAAGAATAAACCATAGCTTTTACAGTGATCCGTGCTTTTTTCTGCAAGATCTTATCAATTTCTAAAAGTCATTGCAACTTATGATAATAGAGGAAAGCAGGATTCAAATCTATTAGAGAGTAAAAAGGTGGCTAAAAAACTTGCTAAACAAAATTTTACGCTCTGAAAAATCTTTTGTCAAATGATTCATCAGCAGGGTAATATATTTGATCTATGCGAATGTCGAGCAATAGCCCCCTGTTAATTTCATCACAAATATTTGTATTTAAATTCTTTCAGCTGAATTGGTAAGTTGGGTTGATAATAACAACCTATTTTCGTAAATTTCAAACGCTTTTTAGAAAAAAGGAAGATTTTTAGACCATTTTTTCGAGTCTCTTTCATTTGTACAAATAAGTCCCAAACAAAGCAAAGGAAAAGTATTTGCATTGTTTGTAGATTTTCGAAGTGCTTTCCCATTAGTAAGTCATAGACTATCATGGAAAGTTATCCAACTTAAGGGTGTCGTTTTTAAATTCATGATGATATTAATAAAACTTTAAAAGAAGCTGTGAAAGGAAAGTACAGTTTCTTAAATTTGTTAGTATCTAAAGTCATAGAAGACTTTGTTTCCACAGTGTTTCCTGGTCTAGCGGCTATCCTAAAGAGGGAATTTAAAATAAAAAAGTTCCAGATGTCATTGTTTTGACCTTGAATTTCAAAAGGCCTATGTATCATATTATGGTACACGTAATATTTTAAAACTCTTTGCGATACTGTTTCTAGTGCCTACTGGGCATCTCGCAATTTCTTCCGGGGTTAATTCTGTAACCGCGCCGCTGTTCATGTTTATTTTCGCCCGTTTTGACCCTAAATAAACAGGTTTATATATTGCACGAAAACAATTGTTTCTACTTGTTGATTTTTCCCATATTGCACAGACGTCGCCATTAGACGTTGATAATACAATTTGTTCTTCGTTTGGCATAGGAAGAATGTCTTGCCTCAGGTTTCTCAATCGAATTAGTTTATCGGGAGGAAAAACGTATCTTCGAAGTTCAAATATCGGGGTCGAATATTCAAGAGGAATAAGTCGAACAGATTGAAGTTCTTCAAGTGTAAGTCGAAGTACTTGAAAAACACGTTGCCTCGGAGAAGGAGACCTGGACCTGTCACGAAGAGCTGACTCATCAGGTTGCGAAGACCCTGCAGAAGAATGAGATTTGGCAGGAGGATTAGGCGTTCCACGAGATTCTTTTTCAGCATGAGAAGAAGAAGAAGAATAGAAAGGTCCGCGTCGAGGGTTAATGGGAATAGGCTCGCCATTAGGCAAGCACTCAAACTCTGAACTGAATTCTGTAACAAGAAATAGAGGATTGCATTTTTCCTAAAGTATATAACTGTATGTGATGGTGTCTCATGAGTTGCAACTGTGATTTCAATTGACAATGTAGTTTTCAGCACGGTTATTAACTGTTCGCAACGTTATCATTTAATTCTGATTGTTATGAAACTTAAGGTTATCTTATCCAGGAGAAAAATTCAACGTGGAATTATCCTTGGGAAACGACGTAGGCATCTACGTGAATTAAGGAATTCTACGCAAAAGTTCCAGTAATAAATTGAAACAATCAACGTAAGAGTCCCACGTTTATTTCCTTGAGGATTTTCACGGGAATTAAGAAAATTACTAGAGAACAAATTTCATATCAAGGCTGCAGGTTATCGCAACTTAGATCGTATTGGCGTCGGCAAATGTGCCGTTTCCTAATCGTCTGCGTGTCACCTTTCATTTCCACTAACTTTTATCAGACTAACTTCTCACTTCCTAAAAAACGCAGTAGGACCTCAGACTATTCTCAAATTGATTTCTACGCAGAAAGCTATGTGGAATTCCAAGTGAAACCGCCTATCGAGTCACAGAACGAGATATGTATTAGTATCGTATCCAGTATTTACGTGGAATAGCTATACAAATTCATTATTCACATTAATCATACAAGCCACCTTCCGAAAATGCCGCCAGCGTATTTAAAAGGTCACGTGTGTGATTATTTTGAAATGAAAATGTTTTTGCGATTTAAACAGTTAAGGACCGAACTTCCGCTTTCCCAACACTTCTTTTAGTAACATTTTCTGCCAACGAATCGATCCTTAAAATTTGACAGTACAATTAATTTTAATCTAAAACTTTCTGTACTTTCGAAATACGTCATCCGAATTTAAACAAAATTCCATCTAAAATAATAATAATATTTTGCTTAGAAAAATGAAAAAAGTTTTTTTTAGTGCATCAAATCATTATTTAATTATTTTCGTTTTGCATTTTTGAAGACATACCTCTAAAAAGCGAAATTCTTGCATCTACGGACAGTAATTTTTAAAATCCAGAGGATAGTTTTTTCAAATTCAAGATAGCGATATCCACTATGGCGGCTAGAAGCCAATTTATTTTATTATTGATTTTCGGTATTCAAGCAGTATTTTTAAATAATTTTTTATAAATTCATGTGAATATAATCCGAAATCAGATTTGAAAAATTCAAGATGGCGCATATAATCTAGCTAACAAAAATTACGCAAACATTACGATTTTGATGAAAATTTGCACATGGGGTTTTTTGGGGTCCCGATGATGAATCGGTCATCAGATTCTTCAAATTCAAAAGGGTGAATCCAATATGGATGCTAAAAGTTAATGAAACATTATGATTTTCATGAATATTAGCACAATAGTGTGTTTGGGGCCACTGATAATGAATCCCTGATCAGATTTTTCAAATTGAAAATCTTTACAAATTGGAGACGACAATAATGAAATCAAGATTTGATGCCTTGCAAAATTTGCGATTTTTGTTAAATAAAAGAATATCATTATTTGAGTTAAAATTTTGTGGCAATTCTGATGACACATTTTTAAAAATCAGAAATTTTCACAGTAGAAATAATTGTTTTAACATATTTTAACATTTATTTTTGCAATGAAAATATTTATTATAGTCTATTAGAGTGAAGGAAGCTGTGATAAGAATATATATTATTATCAGATTTTTAACATAACCTTGAGTTTTTAAGGGGGTAACCCCGTATGACGGCCTGTTTTGAAAGCATTTTTCATGTTTTTGTTTGACGACCAATTAAAAGAAAGAACTTTGAACTTTTTATGATATATTTATTAACAATTCAGAAGTGTTTGAAAAAATGTTTAAGACATAAATCTCCATACGAAAATGAGTTCTACCGCGCCGAAGACATCAATCTTAAAAAAAAGTATGTTGAGTGTCTCCATGATTTCGGCTGATTGTCTTATTCGATATCAAAAAATCAAATAACATTTTCATTTGTAAACCTGTGGCGATAGAATGAGCTCAGATTATTACAAAATATTGAAAATTGTATAATTGATAGGATGTTGAAAATTAATTTGAATGTTTTACGATTTTTTCGATAACTTTGCTCAAAAACAATAGAATCTCTCGGAATTTCCAAATAATTCTAGTTCATCCTATTGCTACCTATACATGTGCCGAATTCACCATTAAAATTTCAAAGCAATCGGTAAAACCGTTTTTGGGATATCGTGGAGACAAGTCATAAAAACAAAGTTTTGAGGAAAACAAGTATATTCAAGTAAACTATAAAATCTTAGCTCATCATTAATCTGCAATACCTAGTCCATAGAAAGTTTCAAAAAAAACCACAACGCTCAAATGACCGCTCCGAACACCAGTTCTTCTAACTGCTGTAATTTTCCAATAACTTCGAATATTGGAAATAATTTGCCAGCATATTTTAAAAGTCTTTAGGAATCAATTTATGTAAAAAAATTCTCCTTTCTCAACCCATCGCACGGGGTTACCCCCCCCTAATGTGATATATGCGAATACCTACAATGAAAAACTACAATAGCTATTTTACGTGGCGAAATTTTATAATTATTTCGTTAAAAGCTCAAAGGGTGGATTTTCAGGGTTTAATGAATTTTATATGAGGTTGGAATAGTTTGGCGTTTTTTTAACGTGATTCGTCTGACTAATCTTGATTAAAAAATTTTATGGCTGTTTTGCATTTAGATGCATTAAAAGTTTATTTAATAGTTCTAAATGAATTATTCGGTGTTGTAGATTTTTTTTATCGTTGACCTCTGAGGTTTGAAGTTAGTAACACTCAGAAAAAGATTTGGTTGATTCAACCAAAATTTGGTTGGATTAAACAAATAAATATATTGCTATATGGCCAATCAAATGTTTGGTTGATAAAGTTGTCTTGATTTAAATAAATATTTTGGTTGATCCAAATAAATATTTAGGTTGATCTAATAAAATATGTTGGTTGAAAAAAAAAATTTTGTTTGCATCAACAACTGTCGTATCAACGGTCGCACAAAATATGAGGAAAAAGCCCTTCTTATTAATTAAAACTTCTGATAAGCATCATTTGTAGCATCAGAAAACCGAAATTTCACCTAATCGGACAGAAACGCTTTTTCCATACATTTGTTTGAGGTTCTTTCATCAATTACGTGTTTTCAGGTTAGATTTCCTGCACCGGCGAACTAAACTGCACCCTGTGAACGAAAGTTTGTACTATCATTCAAAATGTGTAAGATGTTGTTACAGACTTCAGCTTTGTGATAAATGTAAAACCCTGGGTCTCCTGTTGTTTGTAGAACTCTTTTTTTCATAAATTGATAACACAACGCACGATCTTTCCGACACATTTCGGCACGCAAACTGGCCACCAACACAGGTTGACATAATCTGTTTCGGTACTTTTAGTGTAGTTAATGGAACTATTTTGTAGAATAAACCAAATTATATAGTTACTTCAACTAAATTATGTTCTAATAAATGGTAAATAACGCTGAACACATTTATTTGGTTGCATCAACTAAACATGCTCAAATAAATAATTACTTTGAACTGAAAAAATTAGTTCGTAGTGTTTTCTAAATCAAAACAAAGGTTTATTTGAGCTGACAAAATTTTTTATTTTCAACAAACAAAGTGGGTTGAAAAAACTGTCTTGTTGAATAACCTAAAAATCTTTTCTCTGAGTGTGCACATATTTGCTCAAATCAAGTTGAATATTTTCATCCTTTATAAAGTTCTTTCTGGATAATGGCCAGACAAGCTACATTTGGGGATTTTGAGGGATTATTTACTGAAACCCAACTAAAAATTATTGGTTTATTATTATATTATTATATTTACCAATATAATTGAGGCTCACGGTCCAGGATAAGACCAGAGTGCAGACAATCTTCATCTTTTTTGATGAGAGGAAAATCTGTCTATTGCGTTAATTACGAATTTTATTATTAATGTCACTAGTGAATGTTTCAATAGTTTATTGACTGATAAGGTTTATACTATAGTCCTACCTCTTTGAAAGACATCAAAGTTTTACTGCTGAGATATTTACATTTCATAAAAATGGAATTAAAGAAATTTCATTAAAACTGATTTTTCTGTGTATCTTATCTTTTAAGTATTACCAAAAGCTTATTTTCAAATGTCAAATTGATATCAAATTGATATCGATGATTTTAAATAGACTACAAATAATTCAAAAGAATTTTATAAGTTTTTAAATAGAATTTCAAGAAATATTAGAGTATTTCAAAATAAGAGAAATTTTCAAAAGATTTGATCTAGTTTTAAATTATTTCAGGGTACCCTTATCAAATTTCATCAGAGGGACATTAAAACATCTCATACGTTTCAATGGGATTTCACAAAATATTAATGACTTCACAGCGAATTGCGAGATGCTAACAGGTTTGAAAATATATTTTAGTTTTTTAAGGATTTCAAAGAATATAAAGGAATTCAGTGGGATTTCATAGGACGTGCAATTAAACAAATTTTGCAAGCTTAGGCTTATTCTTGAAAACAAATATTGTATTTGATATACAGGGTGTCCAAAAGGTTCCAAAACCCTCTGAATATTTGTTCACGCAAAATATTTTTCATAAAGTTCAAGGTTATTCTTAAAGTAGCTTTTAACTTGGAATTCAATGGTGACTCTTAATTTGACCTTGACAATTAGTTTAAATGTAATTTCAAGGTCAACTATTTTTTTAAGGAAGTCCCCTTTTTGACATTGGAAATGGATAGAGAGGGACGTTTTAGGTTCAAATGTGTATTAAGGTCATAAGTTCAATTTGTCCTCAAAGTTCATTTAAAGTTCAGGATTGAATGTGTCTTGTCAAAACAAATATCTTCCACTGATATAATATTTGTTAAACGCTGCTGTTTTCAGAGGTTTTCGGACCTTGTTTAAGTTTTAATGTCCTTAAAATAACCTTTAAGGTCAAATTAACCCTATGAACTTAATCGACACTTAATAGTTCAATTTTTTGCTCTATCGATTTCCGACGTCAAAAAGGAGGGTTTCCATTTTTTTTTAAGTTGACTTTCAAATGACCGTTAAGGTCATTGTCAACGTCAAATTTAAGCTCATCATTAAATTTCTCATTAAGAGTAACTTCAAGAATGGCTTTGACCTAAAAAAAAAAATTTATCTGAGGAGATATTCAGGGGTCCGGAACTTTTTGGGTACCATGTATACAGTACTATTCCTAATAATTAGATTCGAGTGAGAGGCTCATCATTGTCAAAAGCTGAAGGGTTTCAATACAGGACTAGATAATCAACATTTTTTCGAAGATGGGCTTGCTGTTTACAAAATTCCTAAAAAATTGAATGCATATTTATTTAAAAGAGTTTATCGAAATGTGACTTTTAATATAGTGAAATAAAAATATTGACGATTGAAAACTATATTTAATTTTCTAAAAGCTTTTCATTACAACAAAAATAAAAAGCTTCTTTTTCAAATAAAAAACTCTTTTATAAAACCACTTGCCACTTTTCCAGCAAAAAAGTATCAATCAAATTTTAAACTAAAATCTCAAAAGTCCATTTCCTACAAAAAGCTATTTTTATCAACATTTTTTTCGTTTTACGTTTCTCTTTGCGATCAAAAGCGATATACTCTACCATTATTATTTATTTATGAATAAAAATAATCCTTATATAATCAAACTGTTTTATTCATTATCTATATTCTCAATAAGAGGGTTTTCACTTAATCAATTTTTATAAATTTCCATAAATTTCATAGATTTAATGAATTTATAACGTTGTCAGAAATTCCCATGAATTTTATGAGTTTTTATTAATTTTGAAGATTTTTCACAAATTTCTAACATTCTCACATGTTCTGAAACATTGAATAAGTTTCCATGCATTTTCATCAATTTCCAGAAATTACATATAAAATATAAATCCAATTAAGTAACTGTTCTCCTTGGTTGTCGCTAAAAATAGAGAAGTTCAGTTGTAGAAAATTTTATTTTTAATCAGATTTGAATCAAGTCAAATATTATTCTAAAATTTAGTATCGGAAATGAAATTTAAAATCAAATTTAAACATACAATTCTGATGCACGGAAAAAATACTCATCTTGATGTAAGTTACAAAAAATTCTATTAATGCACTTGTAATAGAAATTTGTTGACAAATATTTGTAGAATTGTCATTCAATAATAGCAGTAGTTCGTATAGTGTATAACAGTAGTAGTTCGTCTTTCGAACACGTAAGTCGCACATTCTTGGGCTCTCGGTACTTTTGTGTTTAATTTTCCGAAAAACTGTACTAAAGTATAAAAAACGGGTTTAGTTGGTGTCCAAAGACCCCTGGATGTAGTGGATGCCAGGTTGTTCCGAAAAATCGGTCTCTAACAGGGTGTATTTGTGAATCAAATAAGTGTTCCAACATAGCCTCACACTGTAGAGTCAAGCAATACCGCGTGCAGTGTCATAGGTAAGTAAGGTGCATATCAATAAATCTCACACAGTGGTCTAGTATAATTTAGAATAAACTTCCAATTAGTGCGTCTCTATTTCTGTGGCCATTAACAATAAAAAAGTTCAATAAACTGTTCTATTGTGAATCTTCTCATACTACGGCGATCACAGATAACGCCAGTTCTAACAGCAGTTACCTGTTCCCGCCGAATGTTTGCAGCCGTGGACACTTCCGTAAACCAATTGAAAATGATGAAGTTAAATGTTACGGTTGTAAGTCTCAGTACCACAAGGAATGCGCTGAAAAACTAAATAGGCATCCTGATGGTAAAATAGCGCGATTCTGTGGTTCACGATCAAATTCACATGATGAAAGGAATAGCTCTCGTACACACAGTAACTCGCAAGACAACTCTAATAACAAACAGGACTTCTTAAAGGTAGAAAAATAAAAACAACAGACTAATGTTATGATTTCTTATTTTTAGAGCCTCTGGGACTCCCTGTTAAAATCGATGACTGAAAAACTCGACAGAAATAAATATGAAATTAGGAATTATGCCAATATAGTAACGGGCGAAGTTGCTGCCGTAAAAAAAGAAGTGAAGCAAATTGGACATAGCGTGTTCTCTCTTTCATCCAGACAAGTATTGGTACAAGAAAAGGTTCTCAGGATGGAGGATGACTACACAAAAAGGGACGCGAATTGTGAAAATTTAACAGGTGTGTTAAAAGACATAGATGACCTAGAAATTAAGTCCTTCGAAATTACACAGAATAATTTTAAACACCCCATCTCTGTGTCCGACATATTATTCGAATGCTGAGAACAGGATAAAAGAAGAAGCAATCTAATAATTTTCAACCTTATTGAAAGTTTTGGGCTTGACAGTTTCCCTGATGAGAACCTTGACTTAATTTCTATAAATGACTATATGAAGTTTATTTCGGTAAATATACCACCCGAACATATAATTCAAACATATCGACCTGGCAAATTTTCAGAGGCGCTTCTCAGGCTGCGTTCCATCAAGAATGTCCTGAGGTTTAGAGAGATACTATCCCTGTGATAGTCAGCTCCGTAAAGCCACAGCTGCTTTCAATCACGAAGCTAACAATGCCACCAGCATCAGCCGCTACTTTCCCAATCCTAATCTAAATGAGTATCGTTTTAAAATCCTTTATCAAAATACTCCGGGTTCAAATACGAAATTAAATGTCACCTCATTTTTTCCAGACATATGCAGTCATGATTTCTTTGCGTTATCTGAAACCTGGTTAAAAGCAGATGTATTGTCAAGCGATATATTTGTACTTTTCCTAGTAATATTTTTAGAGATAATAGAATAGATAGAAGGAGTGGTGGAGTTCTGATTAGTTCGCATAATCACATTAAAGCGACTCAGATTAATCTATCAAGCTTGCATGATTTAAAGTTGTATTTAAATATTGTAGACGTGTCTATAAAATCGATCAACTTAGGTCCGATTCTTATTGTGTTGTATTTACCACCGGACTTGACAGTTCAAAAAATTTAGTCTATTTTTACTGCCTTACAGGAAATTTGCTCTTGCAAAACTCGCAGCTTATTATTTTGAGAGATTTTAATCTCCCGAATTATACGAACTATCAGAAGGATTGTATTTTTGATAAGTGTTTAGCAACTTTTAATCTCATATAATACAACTGTGTATATAACAACAAAAACAGATGCTTAGATCTCATAGTTTCAAACAATAAATGCGAGGTTGACCGTGCACCAGTCCCTGAAGATGGTAATCACCCAGCTCTATCCATTAGCCTCAAATTTATTGCGATCCATCACGTATACTTAAAACCTTTGCTTCATTCAGGGGAACTACAATTACAATTACAAGAGAGGCGACCTATCAAGTTCATATACGTACTTTCTGAATACAGATTGGCAAGAAATTCTTGAAATATCATCTTCAGACGAGGCGTGCACTTTTTTTGTAACAAATTGAATCAAGCTTTTGATTTATTCAGCCCAAAATTCAGTTTCACGCCTGTAAGCGAAAAATATTATCCAGTATGGTTTTCTAAATCTACAACTAACAACATAGTACTCAAAAATAAATTTTTACGGAAATACAGAGATAATAAAATCAGACTTTATTAAGGATAAAATAAAAAGCATGTCACAAGTTATAAAAATTGAGACTAAAGCTGACTGTCAGAACTATTTATAAAAAAAAGAAGCTTACATAATAAATGAATCATGTACTTTATGGGGATTTGTTAATCAATCAGGGGGTAATAACTTCATGCCCGATGAAATAATAGATAACGGACAATCATTAGATGATTCTGTTGAAATAATAAATGCATTTGCTCAATATTTTGCAGGGGTATACAATGACAATCAATCAATCGATTAAGCTACTACAAACCGCGTGCTGATAATATATCTTCAAAGAGCCCCCAAAGGCGAGATGAATGCGATCTATTGTAATAGTCAATCAGAGCCCTACCTCCTAATTATTGAAAGCGTTAAAAAGGCAGCATCTAAGCTCAAACCAAAGATGACCTCTGTTCTCGATCAAATTCTCATCTTTATTGTTAGGGACTGCGCAAAAGTACTGGTCAAACCATTACTAACTATTTTTAACCTAACTTTAATAACAGGGATACTTCCAAAAAGGTGGAAATCAGGTGAAGTCGTACCAGTTTTTAAAACAGGAAATAAGGCTAAACTGTCTAATTACCGCTTTATGTCCATATTGTGTAATTTTGCGAAACTTTTTAAAAAGGCCATAAAAGATTATGTACGAGATGTGTTCAAAAAATAAGGTGACTTTGTGGTTTTTTTCAACAAATATTCATTTATTCCTCAATATTTATGTTGTCCCCTTCAAAGTAATCCCTCTCAGATATCATACACTTGTGCAAACGCTTTTTCCAATCATCGAAGCACTTCTGATAATCCTTTTGTGGTATAGCCTTGAGTTTTTTCAGCGATTCAGTTTTTATCTCCTCAATCGTTGAAACTCGATGTTCTTTCATGGGTCTCTTCAGTTTTGGGAAAAGAAAAAAGTCACTGGGGGCCAAATCCGGTGAATATGGAGGCTGAGGTATGACTATGGTGCTGTTTTTGGTAAGAAAATCTTTCACAAGCAACGATGAATGAGCAGGTGCATTATCGTGATGCAAAAGCCATGAATTGTTTGTCCAAAGTTCCGGACGTTTTTTGCGTATCGCCTCTCGCAAACGGCGCATAACTTAAAGGTAATATTTCTTATTGATCGCACGACCTTGCGATAAGAATTCCTGATGCACTACGCCACGGTAATCAAAGAAGACAGTGAGCAAAACCTTCACATTTGACCGAACTTGACGTGCTAATTTTTGGTTTTTGGATACTCAGGATGCTTCCACTGAGACAATTGGGGTTTAGTTTTGACGTCATAACCATATACCCACGATTCATCCCCAGTTATAACCCTCTGAGAAAATCAGGATCATTATTGACTTCATTCAATATCTCCTGAGCGATGGTCATGCGATGGATCTTTTGATCAAAATTAAGCAGTTTTGGAACAAATTTCGCTGACGCACGTCTCATGCCCAAAACGTTCGAAAAGATAGCATGGCATGAGCCAACCGATATGCCAACATCTTCAGCAATTTCTCTGATGGTAATTCCCCGATGTTTCAACACCATTTCTTCCACTGCTTGAACGTTTTCATCTGTTGTTGACGTACAAAGATTCATATCACCGTTAATCTGTGAATTTTAACATGGTTGCATGTCCAGGTGATCCTGTGTAACTAACTTAATCTCATTCACACAATACATTAACTCTGCGTCACAAAGTGGTCTTCAAGTAGACGTCATCTTTACCGATCTGTCTAAGGCTTACGACAAAATCGATCATCAAATAACTTTTAGAAAAAATTGCTCTTTACAAACATACCGATAAAACTGGCGATACATTTCCGGACTATCTGACAGACAGGGAGCATAGAGCAACATATAGAGGTGTCGCTTCACAACCGTACACCCCAATTTCTGGTGTACCACAAGGGTCTACTCTCGGCTTTTCTATATTTCTTGTATATGTGAATGACATTGTGAGCAATATCAAATCCTTCATATTAATCTTCGCAGATGACATAAAAATATTTAGAATCATTCCATTGTAGAAAGGTGTGCTGAGAACAGAATAAGTATCAACCCGGAAAAATGCAAAGTTTTGTCGTTCTATAGGCTTGAACCAACCATTGTTTTTGACTACAAGAGTGAACTCTGGAGCGAAGTTCTTAAGAGGATGAATAAAATTCTAGATTTGAGCGTAATTTTTGACTCGCATTTGTACTTCATTGATCATGTTAGATACATCGCTGCTGCAGCTGCCAGAGCACTAGGTTTTCTAATTAGAACTTGCCAGAATTTTTTAAACGAGAAAACAATGAATACTCTAGATAATGCAATCGTGCAAACAAAGCTTGTGTATGCTTCCCAAGTTTGGAATCTAGTGTTTCAAAAATACGCAGATGAATTGGAGTCCATTCAAAAAATATGCTTAAAATTTCTATCCCTAAAAAAGGAAGGAGTTTGTCCTACTCGAGGCACGAAATATCTCAATCTTTGCGATCAATTTAAATGTTATACTCTAGCTGAACGACAAATTCCAGGTGTTGCATGCTTCTATTTAAACTAATGAGAAATTAAATTGACAGTTTTTTTATAATGAGTCGCTTCCAATTTAAAATTCCAAGAATGTCTGCCAGATACATCGTGCCTTTCCACTTGCTACTTCCAGATTCAGCGATCAGCTTTAATTCGCCAGTATTTGTAATATGTAATCACATACCAGGTCATAGTTGTTTACTTCAGTAAATATGTCGAGTTCCGTTCCAAATAAATCGTATTTGCAGCATTCGTTGTTTTTCTGATTTCATCAAAGGAACACAGCAGTTGAAGCTCATCGATTGCTGGTAGAAACTAATGGTGAACGTGCTTCAGTAATTAGAACATGTAAGACATATTTTTGTCAAATTAAAAGTAGAGATTTCGATTTAACAGAGAACGAACATCCTGGTGCAGCGAAAAAGTACGAAGACGAGGAATTGCAGGCGTTATTGGATAAAGGCCCAACCCAATCGCAACAACAAGTAACACGAACACTAAATGTGACCCGAGGAGAAACTTTTCAAAGTTTAAAAGCCATGGAAAAAATCCAATAGTATGAAAAATAGGTACCACACCAACTGAACGATAGACAAATGGAAAATCGAAAAACCATTTGTGAAATGCTGCTTAAACGGTTTGAAAGGAAATCTCTTCTGCATCGAATTGTCACGGGGGACGAAAAATAAATTTATTTCGAGAACTCGAATCGGAAAAAATCATGGCTTTCACCTGGTGAGGTTGGCCCATTGACTCCAAGGCTAAATCGTTTTGGGAGTGAGAGAATGCTCTGTGTTTGGTGGGACCAGTGTGGTGTGATGTACTTCGAGTTATTAGAACCTGGTACTCTATAGACCTCGCCCCGTCCGACTGTCACCTTTCCGTATCGATGGGACATTCACTCGCAGAGCAGCACATCGCCAATTTTTAAGAAGTCGAAAAATGGTTCGTAGAATTGTTTTCCTCGAGAGAGAAAAAGTTTTTTTGGAATGGTATCCATGATTTGCCTGAAAGATGAGCAAAATCTGCAGAATCCAATGGGCAATACTTTGAATAGCATTTTTTTGAGATTCTCTTAAGGATTAAGTGTTTTCTCTATTAAAAAAACCGGCAAATTTCAAATAACACCCCTGGTAAATCTAATGCATGAGAGGATAGAGATTAATGTTATGGTCGACATAAACGAAATTAGTCAGAATATCTTTTTAGGTACCCTCAAACGTTACATTTTAGCTAGCCGTTCCTAGAATTTAATGAGTTATTAATTATTATCATGTATCAAATTCGTAGTTGCCCGACAATTGCCTTACCAATGGCATATATTTAATTTAAAAAATTAATAAAATGATAATTATTTTTCTTCTATAATGGCATCGCCAAAATGTGGAAGTTTGCCACATTTTCATTTACAAGCTTTTATATTTTCAAACTCTGAAAAGTTAGATTTTTCAGGACGAGCGGTTGAAGTCGACCCGATAGCCTGGACTTTTAGGAGAGAGGAAAGACTTACGAAATCTTCCCTCTCTACTTACCACTACATTCTAATGGAAGGAGACAGGTCGTAGACGCGGCTCACGGGCGGGGTATAAATGAGATGCGTAGATGATATCGTAAGCGGTAGGAGCTGTTTCACGGAATCTGCAGCTCTCTAACCAAAGTCCCATTACTTTGGTACCTAACAACTCAATTATTAGCAATAATAACTCTAAAATATTTTTTCCGATGGTACGTGGGTTTTAAGCTCAAAGAACGGCAGTAAACGCAATTTTCGTTTTGCGTATGAAGAATCCCATATATGATACTGTGGGCGGATTGGAGTTCATAAATAATGGGTCAATTTTTTGTAGAAGAAATTCTATATAAATCTACCGTTTTCAATTATGAAAATAAATTCTCCTATTTCTGAAATAGTTCAGAAAATTAAAAATGAAAATTTTAAGAAACAACTGTATTTGAAAATTATTTACTTCTTGTCTGAACTGGAAATAGTATATTTGCTGGGAACATTTTTTGAAATTAGTATTTTTCAATCAACTTGAAAAAAAAATCAATTTGTAAACTACTCTAACTACTCACAAAACAATGCACTGTCATTTTCCATTTTTTCTACTTTTCACTGTTTCGACCTTTAATTTTTAGAGGCTTATGTACCATATAAACTTAGGCTACACGTAATATTTCAAAAGTCTTTGTGATGCTATTTCTGGTGCCTACTGGACATTTCGCAATTTCTTCTGTGGTCAATTCTGCCACCTCTCCGCTCTCTATGTTTATTTTTACCCGTTTTGACCCCATATAAACAGACTTGAATATTGCACGAAAAAACTTGTTTCTGCTTGATGATATTTCCAATATTGCACATACGTCACCATTAGAGGTTGATAATACAATTTGTTCTTCGGTTGGCATGGGCAGAAGTTCGTGCCTTTGATTTCTCAATTTAATTAGTGTATCAGGAGAAAAAACGTATCTTCGTAGTTCAAATACTTGAGTCGAATGATTGCGAGGAATAAGTCGAACACATTTGAGTTCTGAAATTTTAAATCCCAGTAGATGATTAAAGGCTTGTCCCGCAAGAGGAGTCCTGGACCTGGCATGAAGAGGTGGCGCGGCAGGTTGTGGCCACTCTGAAGAAGTATGAGGTCTGGTCGGAGGAAGAGAATTTCCAGGTGATTGTCTTTCAGGAGAAAAAGAAGAAATAGGTCTGCAACGAGGAAAACCAGAAACAGGTTCGCCATTAGGCAAGCACTCGAACTCTGAACTTAATTCTGCAAAAGACAAACAGAGGATAGCATTTTTTCTGAAGCCCACAGTTGTATGTTGGTATGTTATGCGTTTCGGAATATCTAAATAGAAATGAGTGAAATTATTTTAAAGTTAAAATGCATATTAGAGGTTTTGGATGTCACGGAATCGAAATTTATGGCAAAATAGAAAATTTTAGATGGTGGACTGAAAATAGCGCCTAAACTTTGTACGAGGACGGTGGGTTTTGCGTTCGAACAAGAATCAATCATTTAGTTTGAAAGCCAAAAAATTTTCTAAGAGCTTTACGATATTGCTGAGTTCAAATTTGTTATCGAAATCACTAAATTCAAAATCGAGTATTTAAAATCACTAGAATTAGTCGAGTGATTCGGATATTAAAATGCTCATAAAGAGTTTCCACTTTTGCGAAATTTAAATTTAAAAATCTCAGGTCAAACTGCAAAACATACATGCCAAAATTGTTATATATTATTAGTCATTACCAACGATTATTATCTGTCGAGATTAATCGGGTTAAAAAATTATTTTGGAGGTGTTTGGTGGCCTAGCGGGGCCTGGCGGTGCCACGCCACTCAAATGTCGCACAGAAAATGTTTCTAGTTAGTATTAAAAGTATAAAGTGTGATATTAAAAATTTCCGAACTGCAGTAAACTGTCACTCGATTTTCCAGATAGTAAATTAATCTCTTTCAAAATTTAAGAGTCTCAAAGACTTCCAATAAACGTAACAATGATCTATACTCTATAGAAAAATGTTCATGACCATAGAGAAAGCGAGGAAAATAGCCACAATTTTTACAGAAGAGAGAAATATGGACATTAGGGTGGTCCTTATTTTTCGATTTTTACAATCAAAATCTCACCAAATTCTTGCAAGACGCAGATTTATTTAGTAGAAATCACGTGATGACAATGAAAATTCAAAATTTTAAGAAATGCAAAATTCCCGCCCAATTTTTTTATACTTATTATTTCTTTGTTTCTAGGTGACAATTTTTCAGTGTTAATTAAAAGGCTACATTATTGTTAAGAAACATATTTCGCGATGCTTGACTACAGTAAAAAAGGCGCCTCATTACTATTTTTTAAAGGTTCCATAATTTTCATAAATTTAAGCAAAATACGCAACAAATACAATTTTCAACATTGCAATTGATTTTTATTCACAATTGAAGATCTTCAAACGAAAAGCATAGAAAATACGAGTTTTTGATTTTTTTTTTAATGCTCCATTTTCAACTTCAAAAAATTTTATTTTCATTCGTTACGAAATATGTTTCTTTACAATAATGTAGCATTTTCACTGATTTCTGAAAAGTTTTTACCAAGATACAAAGAAATAATGAGTTTGAAAAAAACTTCGGGCGACTACCTTGAGTTTCTTCAAAATTTTGCATTTTATTTGTCACCACGTACTCTCTAATAAATAAATCTGCCTCTTGTAATAATTTGACCAGATTTTGTTATTACTTACAGAAATTGTAATTTCGATTTAAATTTAGGACTCAGCCATTTTGTAAATTTTTCAGAAAAAAATTTTAAGCAGTGTATACCTAATTCATTTTGAAGACTTCAGTAGACAACATTTTCTCAATTACTGAGTTGTAAAGTAAACTACCAAATATTGAAGAAACGGTAATTTTTATTTGATTAAATTAACTTTTAAGCAATTTCAATTTAAATAATCTGACGAGTCTCATCTATTTAAAGTAATTTCTCATAAGCGCTGAGAGAAATGTAATGTAATAGTTCACGTAAAATCATCTGAAGAATTATATCTATTGCTAGTAATTTCTCTTACGCTTTAAGAGGAAAATCCTCAAATAATTTTTGAAAAATTCAAGACCTTAAGAGTTATTGAAAAAGAAAATTTTTGCGTCTTTTCCAACTTTCATAAGTTTAATGGTTTTAATGTTGTAACGATGTATTTTTCTGAAGTATAAATGATCACACGCAATTTAAGAGAAACAAAAAACATTTTTAAAACAATTAAAAAGCGTTTTCTATTTTTTAAAGGCAAATTTTTAAACAAATTTGAAAAATATATTTTTATTATATTTTTCAGAAGTTTTTAATCGATATCTTAAAATGTGCTCTAAAAGTGCTTTGAATTAAAAAATAAGATCACCGATAGCTTTCGAGAAATAATTAAAAACCTAGAGGGCCGATTTAAGTGTGCTGGACACTCCATGTCATGGCGGACGTTCTTTAATATTTGTCAGCAATTAAGATTAGTCATATTTTTAAGAAAATAAAAACTAGGTTTTCTTTCAAAAATTTAGTTTCAATATTTTTTCTCTAAAATCCAAACCTTTTTCGAATTTTTTGAAAAAAATTGTGTAAAACCGCGTCTTATTGTGAATAATCAAAGAAATACGTTTTTATATTATCAAAATCACTAAAGCTATCATAGTTCAATGAACGACGCAACGTTTTGCTTCTTGAATAAGATGTTTTAAGAGAATTATATTTTTGAATTTTTGAACATTATTTTAGGGTTTTCCTGTTAAAACTTACGAGAAATTACTAAAAATAGTTGCAATTTAGAAGATGATTCCATGAAATTGCTCTTTTACATTGCATAATTGTTTAGAGGTTGTAAAATTTCTCCACATGTTTGGCTTATTTTTTGTAGAAAATTTCATAAATACTTTAAACAAAAGTGAAAATAACACAATACATCATAAAACATCAAAAACTATTTTCTTTTCAATGCGCGCCAGAAAAAACTTTCAGCGAATGCTCCTACTTCAGCTTCCAAAGTTGCAGTTGCTAATGCGCATATTATTTCTGTATAATATTTATTTTTTTTAAATATGAAGTAGGAAATACCTATTTCATTGAAATGTAAATAGAGGATACTTAGAAAATGCTGCATTTAAAAAAAATCGTCATCTAAAGTAAAGAACATTTTGAACTTCTGAGAACTTTCTACTAATAGTGGAAAAGAAATGTAAAAAATCGACAAATCCGTATGGAATAAAAAAAGTGCTTTTCAAATTATTTATTTCCAGCTGATTTAAAGAAAATGAAAAGTGAAAACAGGTAGACGGTAGGTTTAACAAGTTTTTACTCGCTGTATTCGTTTTTAATTTTTTATCACCTTTTTTTGAAGAAGCATTTGCACTAGCGAAAAAATTTCAACTACGTTTGAAACATATACGCTTTCTAATTTTTACAATTTGTCATCACACGAGAAGGTATTGCTGGATACAAGATGTATTATATAAAGATATTTACTATAAAAAACTTTTGAAGGAAGATTATAATTTAAACTTAAAACCAAGAATTGCAATTATTTTGTAAGTATTCAGCTGATAAATCTTGATATTTCTTTCAGAAAAGATATGTTGAAATATTCTTGCAAAATCGTGGAATTTATTTATAAATAATTTTGGTCCTTTTCCAACATTTTTTCGAGAGTATAATAGTCGGAATTCTGAAAAGCTTTGTATTTTAAGGTTAACATGTCCTTTAACGTTGCGTTTCCAAACATCACTTTGTTTCAAGCATGTGATTACAATGGCGTGATAATATTACCTGCTCACCAGTGACTGTTTTTCTGAATCTTTTCCCAACTATGTAACTGTTCAGACCAGTAACTACGTTAGTTTGGTATTTTTTCATTTTTCATACCTCATGTTCTCTTAATCATTAGCAATAATTCCATTCCACTAGAAATCATAATCGAAGCTAAATTGCTAGTCATTTCACGAAAATATTTCAATCGAAGAAAAGAAACTGAAACGGGTAGTTTTAGGCCCTTAGAAAACTCACACTATAATTTACATTAACGTGGAAAATGATTGAAATGGCACCGTCACAAAATTACGTCACAGAAATCAGAAGATTCAAGAAGCTATGAAGATGCGAATATATGCAAATCATACCAATGGATAATTGTGTACGCAATCGAATGACGAAGAGGGGATCATTGGGACCAACGAATTCGAAAGCGCGTAAAAGGGCAGTCGAAGCATCGCAAAATTATTCTTACCTTGACGAGCAAGAAGGCTGGTCTTCTTTCGAGCTTAGAATCCCTTAAACTGCTGGGAAGCTTGCAAGGAAACAGTTTCTTTTCAACCCATTAACCATTTGGGAGCTCAGAAACCTATTCTCTACGTTTTAGACAGATCAGGATGTGTTCCATAAAACCAATCCTAAAGGTTCTAACATTTTCCGAGATGAACTAACCTCTGAATGGTAAAATGACAACATCTCAGAAGAAAAATTACTGGAATTGGTCGCTTCTAATGTGTCACATTTACTTGGTGGTGGGAGGGGGGCCTACAGTTTGGGGTGGGTTCCGAACCACCAAAAGCAACAACTTTAAGTGCTTAGAAAACCTTTTTCTCTAGAGGTACCGGTCCCACGACTCTCTGGACATGAATGACACTCTGGCTAGTCTCTTCTAGAGTGCGAGGCGGGAATCGAACCCGCCAGCCGACAAAGTGGGTCCAAAGCCTACTCTTTAGCCCCCACGAACATCGTCCCACTTAAAAAAAATTACTGGGCTAATTAAATCAAACATAAAATGCCTATGGAGCTTATAAAACTGCTAAAATGACACCTTAAATTTGATTCACACTAAACCGACCAAATGAGTTAGCAGCTAAGATATAAACAAAAAATAAAATTAATCGCAAGTCTGTGAAAAGAAATCCAATTGTACTTTCAATAGTCAAAATAGATCAATTTGACGGTTAGCAAAAAGTGCACTAAATTTGCCCGAAAAATTGATATATATTTAAATTTTTTACTTTGAAAAATTTCCTATGTACTTCCTAGAACCTAACTGATATATTTCTTTCTTTTGCTTTTTGTGGCTATTATTTATTTATTTCATATATGAATATAAACAGAATAAATAAAAGCCAGAATAAAAGCCAAATAAAGAAATATAGCAGTTAGGTTTCAATAATTCCAGAATAAATCGAGAAAGAACCGTCCGTTAAAAGAGCATGCAAATAGAAATGAATGGTTAAACCGACGTGCATAAGCTTAAGTCGGATCGAGAAAGTGGTCGTCAATTCTAAGTCCGCTCCAGAACATGCGCAAATTTTTAAATTGAAATAAAGAAGGTTTACAAATTGCTAACTCAACGTACAGTATGAAATATTGGACTTAATCATAGATATCAGGACAAGGGACAACTTGATTTCAGAAGAGTTTTTAATTAAAACTAATTTATTTAAATAAGGGGTTTTAACATTGAAAGGAGCAAAGTCATTCAGGGGATTAATAACTAAGTCGTCACTTTCCCTAGAAGTCCCTTTTTTATCATTTATAATCGTTCCATTTTTCGTTTCAGGTTGATAAATCTGAAAGGTTTGGTACAAATATGTATATTTGGTAGCGATCTCCTTGACAGGGTATAGCAAAATCATTGAAAGTCAACTTTATGAATCAATTTGCATTTACGAAAAATGACTCAACCCGACTTGAAAATTGTACAATAGATGAGACTAGTAATTTTTAAATATTTCAAACTGAAAGTGCAAAAACTGTAATTTGAGCCTATATTTGAGGTTATGTATTGTCGCTCCTTTTTTTCTCAAAAAACTGTACATAATATTTTAAAGTATTGCCCTTTCTCTTTCAAATGCCGTTGAGTTTGCTAAAATATCTTTTTTCTTCGCCAAAATATTCGATTTTGAACATTTAAAATATTAACAATTTTACAGGTCCGGAAATACACAGGTGTCTGTGCTATAGTTTTGACTATACTATTCTAAACCCACAAACCTGAAACTGAAGAACTATACCACAGAAACCAATGTAAAATTCCTGTAAAATTCCTAATTTAAAAAATCTTTTTAATTGAATATTTTGGTAAATAAAAAATATATTTTAGAAACCTTGATGGCATTTTAAAGGAAAACAGTTATACTTTAAAATTTCATGTACAGTCTCTTGAAAAAAAGTAAGGATCGTCAGTGGATAACCTCAAATATAGGCCAATAGCACGTTCTTTTACACTTTTAGGTTAGTTTTTTTTTAATCCGGATGTGATACAGCATTTCTGAGCCCAGATTTGGATTCAGATTTCCAAAGTTGACCGGAAATGACTAGTCTCATCTATTGAACAATTTTCAAGTCAGGCGGTGTTATCAATGAGACAGAATAATAGAGCAGAGAAACATTTTACAAAATAAATACATTATACGCTTCATTTGTCATATTGTGCGTTGTTTTTTTAGATGGCTCAATTTGTCATAGAAAATTGCAAATGGCATAATTACATAATTTATTGCATACATTATTTTAAATACAGGAAATTATTTTGAAAATGAAGAAAACATAATCGGATTTTTTTCACTAAAAACGCAAAAAAAGTGAAAAATAAGTGTTAAAAAAAACAGAGAAAAGAAGGAGGAAAAGCAAAAGTGGATACTCGTCAACTCCTCATTTGTTAATCCTGGGTTTGGCGAAAAGCGAGGTATAAATTTGTTGATACCGATATTTTTCGACTGATAATCGTTCGTAACGAATAATTGTGATTCCGATCTCAAATTTGAATTCAGAAACAACAAAAGCCTTAGACACTCTTTGATTTGTAAATTAAACGATTGATTAAAGCTCAAATATAAAAGACACTCTTCAAATTTTAATTTTAGGTGTCATTTTTAGTCCACTATCTTAAATGTTGCAAATTTGACCTCAAATTTGGATTCATCGAAATCAAAAATCTGATAAGCATTTCAACTTTCAGATTTGTTTACTTATTAATACTGAAACATCAAAATTACGTTTTAGATGCGAGGGGTTGTTCTTACCCTTAAACTGAAATATTTGCTGATTAAAAAAATACTTTTTGATTATTTTCAATAACTCTTAAAATTTGCAAAGTTTCATCGAAAGCGGCGAGTGACACTTCCATAAAATTACTTTTTGAATTTTGGAATATGATAGCCGTTTTGCACGAAAACTTTGTAGATGTGATTCGTTAAAAGTAATAAGGGTGCATGCTTGACATTATGAAATGTTCTCGCTAGATTTGTAACATAACATTAAGTTTTTAATGTGGTCCATGCGATGGGCTTTAAATTAAAAAATTCAATGGCTATTTTACGTGAGACATCTTGAAATTATTTCTTTAAGAGTTCAAGGGGTGGCTTTAAAGGTTTATTGAGTATAATAGAAGGCTGGATCATATTCTGGCGTTCTTTGGAAGTTACTTTCCTAACTTGTCTCAATTATAAAATTTTAATGACTGTTTTACATGGAGATAAAGTTAATTTTTTATATCGGCCAGGCTGGTTAGATTTCGGTGTTTTCAGGAATTATCAACTGAAAGCATTTCGCCGTGCATTTATTTAAATTATAGATATATTATATTATTATATTTACCAATAGAATTGAAGATCACAGTCAAGGATAAAACCAGAGTCCGAACAATCCTCATCTTTTCTAATAATAGAATAAGCTGGTTAATTTCTTGATTACGAATTTTATTAAAAATCTAAGAAATTAATATTGTACTACTTCGGTAACTAATATAATATGTACTGTAGTTCGCTATTTGCATTTCATAAAAATAATCTTGGCTATAACTGACTGAAACTGGTTCCACTGTTTGTCTAATCTATACGATGGCTACTATCGAAACCAAATTTACGCTTTGAAAAATTAATATAAATTCTAAAAAATTTGTTGAAACATCAAATTACCCTGAAATGAATCAATCAGGTAAATTCTAATAAATTTTGTTTAAAAAAATATACGCACAGTAGATGCAAAATGTCTCTGAAAGTTGGTGTTATTAGAAACATATATTTGAAATAAATTTCGATAAAAACAAAAATCACCAGCTTTAAAGTTATTTTTTGTTAATTACGGTAAAAAATGGTTACCTATGCCGACAAAATTTATTGTAAGTGGTTATTATCAGACCAAAAGACAACTTTGCTCTAATCTTCACCGTATTTTCAGTAAGATAATAATAAGACGACACAAAATTGGTAAAAATTAAAATATATCGAAATGTTTTCTCACAATATATTTTTTTGTTTGAAAGATTTCTGCGGATGTTTAAGATTTCCATTAATTTCGAAGGAACATTAAGATTCCAAGAGAGTTCAGAATATTTAACGGAATATCAAGGATTTTATACCATTTTTATAGATTTTCAGAAGTTTTTCGTACGTTTCAAAGGATTTTAAACAGTTTTAACGACTTTACAAGCTTAAAGTGCGCTATTGGAAATTTATGTCGGCATTTTTAGAAACGCGAATTAAATCTTCATTCAGTAACCATTCCTAAATAACCGTATAAAAATGTTGTCAAGGCCTAAGCAGAGCCCAGACTTGGCAAAACTAGGCGCTGGCCTAGTGATGTAGTCTAAATCTGACCAGGGCCAGGCTTGACCGATCAGTTTGGTCCAGTCTCGGCCCAGGCCATACCATATAAACAGAGTTGTTATGCCTCTTTATTTTTTGGCAGAGAAATGTGGGCAAAATGTAAGGAGAGAACATTATAGACGCTTTATACCTAAATACCCAGTGCTAGCCACATAAGTAAATGAGCAGAATCAATAACGCTCAATATCTGTAAACAGTTGGCTTTCGGTTGTTAAATAGCTGCTATCACAATTGAAGTGGAACAGCAACTTCCTGTTGATGAACTGCCCTGGGAAGAGGTGGACCACGAAGACTTGATTGATGCTAAGAGCATGGATACTAGGGATAATAAACATCATGTACTGGATTCATTAGAACCACATCTAAATATTAATAACTATGATATGGATAGTGAAATCTCAGAAAAATTACAGCACTTTGAAAGGAATTTTGGTCATGTTTTACTAGAGTTCAGATATGTGAAACCGAAACCAAGGCATTCTCTGCCCAAAATAAACATCACATCTGATCTGCGTGTACTAATAGAACATCCCCACAGCATAGTTTTACCCATGTATTCAATCATAACACAAACTGCGTTAGAAGTGTAAATTTTGGTATACTGTGCAGCTGTGGCAACTGTTAAAACGTTGCGCCGCAGGACTAGATCTGCAAATGTAGTTTTTGTCCCAGCAAGAGATCGAGATCCATCATGAAAAGTCAGTTTGGATATGGATGTCAGCAAAGTAAGGGCAAATTAGGTTCATTAACTCAATATAAAAAAGAAAATAGAACCAGAAAGCTGATAAATCATGTTACTGAAGTTATCCACTATCGGCACATCGAGACATTAACACGAACAATATTGGATGAGATTATGTACTCCCAACGGCCAAAACTTGATGTTTTAACTCCTAGACTGCTTCGGTACAAGGATAGTAGTGCATAAAGGCAACAAAATCGAAAACTTCAGATGGATGAATAAGGTTCTGTCGTGAACTGAGTGTAAAGCAAAATAACCAGCAAGATACCCACGCTCGTTATTCTGAAGACAGGACTAGCTACTGTTCGGTTGTTTGGGGAAAAATAAGCAGATGCAATTTTAGCACCGCGTGGTTTAGACTTCAGAAAGCAAGGTCAAAAAATATTCCGCAAATGCAGCTGAAAATTATCACAGCTTTAGATTTTTTAGCGGTCTTGAAAGGGCTTGTAACTTGAGAGCGCTAGTTCCATACATGGTGTACAACTTTTGGTACAAGTACCTGACTAATGTGCATCTTGTGTTGGCAACGTGTTTTCAGAAGATCATTGAACACCCAGATCTGATACTAGGTTTTATGCTCCAGGGTATTACGTATATGTTACATAAAAAACTAGATGCTCAAATTTAAACTGAATTTTGATCGATAGGCTGTATTACAACAATTTATAAACGTCTTACAGCTATCACTGCAGATAAAGCACATACTTATGACAACGAAAATGGCATCCTTAGAGAAGAACAAAAATGATATTGTAAAAGCTTGTGAGGCTGTAAAGTCTATCCACTATAGACGCTGTTGCCATCACTTGAGCTCGTAAGCATCAAAGGAACTTATACATGACATAGATTAAATACAAGCAAGCGTTTTTTTTCCGTGCCTTATGCCTATTTGCTTGAAGCTTTAAAACTTTACAAAATCTGCTCATGCATTATTGATTTTATAGGTGATGCAATGAGGCTCTCAAGTACAAGAATCAAGTATTTTGATCATATACAACCAAGTATAACTAGATAAATACGCTTAACGATTGGTATATTTCAAGGAGATTTCTTCAGAGCACTATGTTTCTAATTAGCATTGAACCCAAAGAGCAAAACACTAAACAGCATGTCTTATGAGTTCAGAATGCAAGCTAATGAGGATGGTTATCAAATGACCCATCTTTTGTACATGGATGACCTGAAGTCGTACGCTAGTTCAGTTTAGAAACTGCAACAAGTGATCGATCTAACAAAGCAGTTTTCCAATGATATACATATGGACTTCGGACTAGACAAATGTAAAACAGTGCATTTAGTGAGAGGAGAATTAGGGACCACACAGATAGAAAACAAGTTCAAAAATGGCATCGATGCAATGGTTGTATGTAAATTATATAAATATGTGGGTATTTTTTATCTGAAGGTATTGAGCTTACGATAGTTAAGACAAGCCTAACGACTGCCTTCACTACGAGACTCAGATTGATTAGAAAGAGTTTTCTAAACTCCCCAGGTAGTCATTTGGGCTCAATAAATGATCTAACACCGACTTTAAAAAGTTAAACAGAATCATACGCGTAGAAATAATGAAGCACCAAATATCGTTTTACCATGGCATATAGAGGGCAAGGGTGTTGTATATGTTAAAAAACCATCGAGCACATTATTGATGGCTGTCGCGTGGTGGCTCAGAGAGAATATACGCACAGACACAATGATGTACCGGGCGTGAATCATGCGTCTATTCATCGCGCTGTGATTTCGGCTACAGTCAATGTGCACGCGAGATGCACTAAGCATCTTGAACATTTATGAGTGAGTAGGGTATTAGCAGCTGCTCAGAAGGCGGTTTATTAAAAACCTGCCGCATTGTAAGAAACGTCCTTAAATGTCAGAAAGCAAGCGATTAAAAAATATGGAGTAGCTGATGGTAGCTCTTAGAAAGCATCCGGAGGTGACTGTTGTCACCTTTAACGCTCGCGGACGCTCGTGCTTAAATACCTACAACAATTCTTTTTTTCAATGTCAGTCCTTTCAATTGGGAACTTCATGCCAATTTAAATAACATTTATAATCATTTGATAAATTCAATGGTCCTTTCAAACAAATGTGATGAAAAAATACATTAATCAGGAATTTTTTTACATAAAAATTCGATGTCAACTTTTTCAATTAGGAATCTCATGATAATTTCACCAAAATTAATAAATTTTTGGCCAATTTTATAATTTTTTACAACAAATTAAATAAACATATGCATTATTTGAGTATTGGACAACGAAAAAGTTGTTCAAATTTTGGAAAAGTCGAAAAAGGCCTCATTAATGAATTAATTTGAAGAATAATAATTTCACGAAGAAATTTCTTCATCATTATATTCTCCTTGTTTATCACATAATATTGGAGCATCTTGAACTAATGTTACTGTATGAAACTTAGGAAATTTTAACACAGAAAACATAACCATTTTGTTCATCATATTTATTTATTTATAACAACATTTAAAGTCTTTTTTAAAATTTAAAAACATATTTCTATAATTCTGATTTTAAACTGCGTAGGAAGAAATCCACTTGCTTCAAACTATTTTTTCTGATAAGTAAATTTGTATACCGAAAATTAATTTCATTGTCAAATTAATAGCAAAATATCACTTTTGAATTAGAAATGTACTTTTTTCGTTTATGTAATATTTGAAGCGCTTGGGGGGTGGGGATTAAAATAAAAGTTATTACTTTCGTTTCACTTTGTAGACAATCCTTTTAAATACCTAAAAATCTTGTTACGTTTTAATCAAACCTTGAAGTATAAGTTAAATTTTTTGAAAATCCGAAATTTCTTTATGTTAATTAAATAGGATTTAGAAGCGCTAGGTGACACGTGTAAATATGTAAGTTTCGAAAAAAATTACGGAGTTTCTTTCTCAAGAAATTGCAACTTCAAAGGGGTGGGATTGACGTACCCTGTGGCTCGAAAACCATTTTTCGGTTGGTGGTTTTTTGGTTTGGTGATAATTGCAGAATATAATTACTTCTAAATACATACTTGTATTTAGATGTGCTATATAAATGTACAAAAGTGCAATGCATAGGCAGATTTATTTTCATCGCGAGCGCCCTATTGAGAGGCAAAATTTCGAAATTTCCCTCGGTCAATGCGCGAGCTAGAAAGTGGGGGTAACGTTCAAGTGCAGTTGAGGAGAAGCCGGCCTATTCAGAGGCGTGCCAATGAGAAGCTCGACTTTAATTTTAAATGATTTCAATGTACTATCAAGAAACTCCCTTAAAACGATATTAAAATATTTCTATAGGCACAATGGGATTTCACTAAATATAAATGACTGCACTAAAAATTTCGAGATTTCCACGGATTTAAAGAGATTTTATAGTCTTTCGAAGATTTCCAGAGATATGAAGAGATTGAGTGGTATTTCGTATGAAGTGCAGGTAACCAAATTTCGTTAGCTTGACTATTGTTATGGTCTAAAAAAAATATTGTCTTTGAGATATATAGTAATATTCCCAATAATTCCATTGAGAGGAGAGGTTAATCACTGTTGATTATTACTACTGTACATATACAATGAAACTATGCGGACATCATATTTTATAAAATTCTTACCTGAGTCCTATTTTTCAAAAAATGATCAGAGTTTCTTCATGCAAAATGACATTAATCATACACATATTTCACATATTATCAGTAGTAATAAAATGTTATCATTGCAATAAAAAGGTGAAGTTTTAAAATTATAAATTGGTCAGCATTTATGCAATATGCTGTATTTGTCAATTTTATCGTGCATAATTAGAACGAAATTTATGTGATAGAATAAATTTTGGAAGTACATGAAGTTTGTAGAATTTATAAACTGATTACATTTTTGTCAGTATCTATGAACACGAAAAGCTATATAAGTTAAGACTCCTTTTGTCTAATCTCTAGCGTGTTTTCTGCAAGGTAATTATGAAACGACACAACATTGAAAAAAAACAAGAATATATTAAACTGTTTAATTCATAATAATCAACTTTATTGTTGAAAAATTTCTGCGGATGTTTAAGATTTCAATTGATTTTAAAAAAATAGTCAGATTTCAAGAGATTTCGTAATATTTTGCAGATTCTCAAGGTTTTTATACCATTTTCAGCGATCTTATTAGATTTTCACCAATTTTAATATTTTAAAGTTTTTCTTAGGTTTTAAAGGATTTCAAAGGGTTGTAACGAATTTTGAAGTTTAAGATGCGCTGTTAGAAATTTACGTCGGAATTTTCAGAAACGCGAATTAAAGCTTTATTTAATAAGCGTTCCTAAATAACCGTATAAAAATGTTGGCATGGCCTAAGCAAGGTTCAGATTTGTTAAAACTAGGCCCTATCCTGGTGATGTAGCCTAGGTCGAGCTTACATGAAGCTCTAAATCTGGACAGGGATAGACTTGATTTCTAAACTTGGCTTAGGCATGGCCCTGGTTTATAATTGATCTCTTGCTATTCTTTATTTTCTTAATTAAAAGTCGAAACTACTTGTCACGTACGAAGGAACTCATAAAATTTTTGACACCAACATTAAAAGAGGAAAACAAGGAGAAATGTGCTGACTGTCTTCCGGGTAGCGATGTCGAAAAATTTTTCTTCCTTAATTGCGCTCATACTAATTTATTTGAATAAATTGAATATAACAATTACATTTGTAAAGAAAATGATGTTATAGGAGACACGTCCTACAATGGGTGGAACGTGTCACATAATACTAAAAGAAGATACAAAATCGGTTCGATACAAGTTGCCAGTAAGAAGAACTTAAACTACCGCTCATTCGTTCGAAAGGGTGTGGGGAAGCCAGAAGGAAAGTATGCGCCCTTGGCCTTCTCTGTTAACTCTTGATAAAAGAAAATGAACGGGCGGAAGGAAAACCTTTTCTCATTCGCAGATTATTTAAAATAATCTACTCTTGTCCTTTTTGGCGTCCGCGAGAGCCACGCAATACAAGGGAACACCTGTCACTTTCCTAAAGTTTCTTTCATAAATAATAGACAATAAGTGTAGAATTCATCAACGCCTTCAGAGATTGTCACTCCATCTCGTTACTACTGCCACTGACTCACGTTTCACGATTAGGAGGTAACAATTTCTAAACTTTGTTTCAAGCAGACGAGATAGGATACGAGACAATGAGTCTAGAATTCATAGAAGAAAATCTAAGCTTTCAGAAGTTATGACTCCGTCTCGCTACTAGTGCCACTGACTCACGTTTCATGATAAGAAAGTAATAATTTCTAAACTTTTAATTTCGTTTTAAGCAGGAGAAATAGGACACGAGATCAAGGCACTACCAAACCCGGCCCGAGAAAAGTATAGTCTCGTGAACGAACTAAACTCCGGGTTAGGTGTCCACGATGATTCGTTCCCGTTATGGTCCTGCCTCCCGTCGAATAGAGATTAATTGTAACGTCCGGATCGCGGACCCAATTAATTGACCACTCGATTAACACCGCAACTTTCTACCGTTACCGGCCCGAGAAAAGTAGCCCGTCCGATGCACGTTTATAATTCATTATTCAAGGGGAAGCTAGTTAGGGATATTTGCAAAACTGCGGAATTTTTTTTGGGAAGAATGTGCTGTATTTTTCTTACCTTGCATTTATATGTGTGAGAATTTTTTATTGCCCAATGCCCCGCTTAGGTGTTGTAATTACGAAGCAGAAGACTCGTCAGCACTTTATATGAGTAAAGTGCTTTGAGGTCTTTTTTGTATTTCAAATAATAATATATTAATTTCAGTTTGCATTGAAATCGATGCAGGTCGGAATTTGCAACTCAATATTGGGTATTTATTACTTCCGAACCTTGACTGATCGAACTGGGCATTTGGCATTTGCTCTTTTGCTGCGTGAACGCATAATATTGTTTTGAATCTCACCACGTGCGAGTCGGTGCTCTCGCGCATGCGGGTATGTTGACCGTGGTCGTGCTTTCCTTCCTGCTGGCTGTACATAATTTACCCTTATATAATTCGTCTATTAGCAATGGTAGAGTTATGCTTATGAAAAATAAGAAAACATAATTTCATCGGGAAACAATTTTAATTTAGAATTATTTAAAATTAAAATTATTTCTTGAAAAAAATATCCTACTCCATCTTCACTCCATTGGAATCTCGGTAAGGTACAATCTCTGATGATATAGCAGATAAATTTAAAAATTATGAAATAATTAGAATTATTTTATACATCGTTAATTTCTTCATTCGTAAGTTGGCTCGTTCTAGGTTAGTGCTTGATATGTAGCGTCAACAATACCTCTCGGATTACGAGCGAGAAGATTAGCTTTGCAACCTACATAGAGTTTTAAACCAATGTGTTTTGAAATAGTATTTCGAAACACATTAATTCAAACAGAATTTAAATTTTACATTCGCTTGTAACACTACTGAATGAGATTTTTATTGTACTTGAATATTTATTTTTTATTTTAATTTAAAATTGTGGTATTTCATTCATTACATTGCCAGGTTCTGATTCTTGTTCATCATCATCTGCATCATCAAAATCTATATACAATAAATTCTTAATTTAAGTCCGTCATATTCATTATATTATTCAAAGTTTTAAACATCGGTACCTAAATTACCAACGAATTTGCACATAATAATTTGACCAAAAAAGTTTCTCAATTTTAGGTAAGAAATCACGTGCAATCGTAATGTAAAAATATGATTTATAATTACTAGAAGTTCTTACTTGCAATTTCACAACATAAGTATAAGATACTGCCGATTGCTCGATGCCTCCGGACTTTTAGAGTGATATTTATTTGAGGCATTTCTATAAATTCAATTTCAATGATAACCACTTTGTGAAATTTGAAACTTTAAAGTAATATGTGAAAAAAGAGAATGGTTCAAAACAATCTGTCATCCATTTCAGGAACTTTTACACGAGCCGTGCCCAAGCTCGAGCTATTGCAAAATTCAAGCTAGTCTGGAACCGGGCAGAAACTTGGCGATTTCTAAATGAGAAGAGCCAACTAGTAACGAAAATTTAAGAAACGACAACTTTGTAAAGTTTAAGTTACATGTTTCGCAACACTCTGTTTTAATTTACGAATTTTCAGACACAGTTACTTAATTTTCAAAAAAATTAAACAGTTTTTACGGATCATTAATTTTAGAAGAAAATATTTTCTCTATACTTCTCCAGACAATATAATTAATAATAATAATACAATATTAACGTAGGCAAGAAAATTGTAATTTATGTATCTATGTTACAACTAGTCTAACAAAAGAACTAGTACGTGACACTTGTCATAGCGAAACTTTTGCGACATACGTGTACGAAAAAATAACCTTTACGTAAAATGTCACTTATAGCTTTCTCCATTTCGTAACCTTATTGCATCAAATATTTGTAAGTTTTTGATATAGTTTCTGATGTTCATTGGCTGCCCTGGACTTGTATCAAAGAGGGCGCTTTAAACAACTTTCTGAACTGTGCATGTGCCGAAAAATGCGGATCTATATGAAACCAATAAATACTATCAATCATAATACAAATAACTGTTGGCCCACGCAGTTTTTCATGCTAGGATAAGTATCAATATCAGTCGTTAGGAAGGTTACACATGGGAGAACTGCTGCATAGGACTTTTTGAAGAAAATATGCTGAACGTGAAAATAAGTCATAAATATACAAATAGTAATATTTCTCAAGTGTGGAATCTATTTTCTCAGTCATCTTTGATTCTTTTGTCGATTGACGACCTTCCAGTGTTATCGAGTACTCTCATCTTCATTTTCGGACACATGATCTTATTTCATGACACTAAAAAGTTGCGAACTGACAATATAATACAACAAGACTGAAAAAATATATTCTAGACTTGAGAAATATTACTATTTGTACATTTATGCCCTACTTTTAGGTTTCAAATATTTTCTTAAAAATTTTTCTGCAACACTTCCTCGACGGGAATGAGCTCTTTGTTCTCAAAGGTGGATAAATCTGTAAGTTCAGGGTAACCCTCTAACTCTGGTAGGACCTGATCAAGATTTTGGTGAAAGTTGTGCTTCTTAAATATTTCTTTCTAAAGAATAAGCCTTGGTAAGGGGTTTAGGACATGCTTTTCAGCGAAGGTTGGCTGGCTGTGAGCCCCTTGGCTTGATTCCAGCGTTCTCCACGGTTCCTCTTCTTCCTTTTGCGGGCAAGGGCACGTAGGTTTGCCTGCTGGTAAGCAAGGACCCGGCGATACCTTTCTGATCAGTGTTTGTGTTGGCTCAGCTGATCCACTCGGGGTTTATCGATCTAGAGGAAAAATACGATAAGGAAAGAGTAATAAAGAAAAAAAGGATCCCAGATCCTCTCTACAGAGAACTGAGAACCGAGAGAGTAATAAATAAAGAAAAAAGGTATCCCAGATCCTCTCTACAGAGGGCCGAGAAATGAAAAGAAGAAGAAAGTAGCAAAAGTCATAATATAGAAGTAAAAACAAGTAGTAAAAAGAGCAAGAAGAAGTAAGGGAAGAAGGCTAATAAATAAAAGTGGAAATTACCAGATCTCCGAGACATAGGACCGAGAAAAACTTTAAGAACACCAAAACGCTAGATTGGCTTTAGCCTGAGTCTACCTTCTCTCACTTCGAAGTTCAACTCCGATTTTCCCATTTCTACTGTCACTCTAAGAAAACTTAAATAAGTCAGAGTCCTTTTTAAACTTGAAAGGTTGTTACTAAGTCGAGATTAGGATTGCGCCAAATTAGTAAGTCGAGGTTTTCAGAATGACAAGTCTTGGCTCGCTCGTCGTGAACGAATGGCTCAGCCGTCTCCGAGCAACGCATTGGCGTAAATTGCACCCAATTGATTTATCGATGTGTTGATTAATCGAAGGTCGTGGCTGGCACGCGAAAATTTAACAGAACTAAACTTATTTGATTGTAAATGGGTATTTAACCATAGTTAAAATAGCAGGCTTGTGCTGTCTGGATGTTTTAGGTTAGTTGGGAGCTGTTTTATTTTAAAGTGTAACATAAAATAATTTCAGATAAACTTAATTGTGTAACAACACTAATTTATTTTTGAAACCAAGAGGTAATGATCCGGTCCGCAGTTAGAAACTTTCATAACCTTTGTATCTCTTAATTATTAGCTTTCTCGATCTCTTAACCCGTAAAAAAGTAGTCAATTAACCTGTATCTTACACGTCAGCACCAAGAGTGAAAAAGTGGATCATTTGAGGTCAAGGATGCAACAATTCGTTGAGCAACTCTACAAAAACGCAGGATTGTATGAAAAAACGGGCAGTATCCTCGGCGGTTAATCGTGTCGTCAGCTTCAGTCATTTTTAGATAGCGGTAAAGATTTCTCAGGACATTTTCTTGAGTTATCTTTTATTTAATCAGAGTTTAGGTTATGCGTTGCGTGACCAGGTGTAAGCAAGCATTACGAAAATATTGAAGGAAAACAAGATGAAGCGTTCATCTTTCGAAGACGAGGTAAAATCGGGTGCCTCAAAAAACTATATTTTTTCAGAATTTAAATTGTGAATCGGAAATTTACGAATCATTAGAAGAAAAATCCTGTCTATTTTAGCAGCTACTAGGATAATAAGTTCGATTGTTATCTTTTTTAATTAAGATATTCTTTAATTCACAATGCGTAATTCAAAAATCTTATAATTTACAAAAAATTTTAAACAAATAAAATTTTAAAGCTTTTCTAGGATGTTTTAACTATTTGAAATTAAAATAATTTAACTTCTCATTCCCGAAGTTATCATTTGAAAAAAATTTGCTTTTTCAATTTTCAATGTTTCCATCTTGTAATTGCTGAAAATAATAAAATTCACAAAATTTTAAAGCTAATTGATTGATTCCTCAATTAAAAGCATTCAAAATGATGATAGGCATTTATATTTTTGGAATTGAAACTGAATATTTGAACTCCATAATTTATAAAAGTTGAAAATTCTAAATTTGTAGCTTATCTGCATTTGATTTAATCTTGTTTCATTAGAAAGTGTTACCGCGAATGTACGAAGGAGATAATGGGTACATCGAAACGGCATATACGGCGGGACTGCAGTGTATCACTTTGTATTCAGCTTTACGCGGTCGAAAATATGTCTGATGTAGTCTCAATATTCAGGGTGTCTAAAAAGTCCCGGGACGGTTAGATATTTCCTCAGGTTAAATACTTTTCAACAAACTCCATTTTCACCTTCATTCATTTTCACCTTGAAGTTGACCTTCATGGCCTTTCAAAAGTCAACATTGTTTTTTTAATGAACACCCCCTCTTTTTACATCTGCAATCGATAGAGCGGAAAATTCTACGTTCAGGTACGTACCCAAGTCATAGGCCAACTGTAACGTTCAAGGTCAGTTAGAGGTTATTTGAAATTAACAAAGTTTTACAAGAGGTCAGTGCACTTTCTGAAAAGAATTTCAACGAGAAATTCATTGATGAGCTCTGTATTGATCTTGGTGATGATCTTCAAGGTTTTATAGGTTTTTTCCAAGTAGTTTACGTTTACGTTTAGCATTACCCAGGAACAACGACGTGGACGTTGTAAATTTTGTACCCTTTGAGGTGCTTGATTAGCGTGAGTCCCCTTGCCTCTCACGCTTCAGTGAAGATGTTCAAACTGAAAACCTTGAGCTTCTTGACAAAAAGTTATGCGATTGTAAAAATGAGTTACAGCATTACGAATCATCTCCCTATCAGTCAAAGCAGCCTGTTGCAGAATCCGATTCTGCAATTGGTCTAAGCTTTGCGGTTGCGTTTAGTATACCTTGCTCTTTAAATAACCCCAATGAAAATAGTCGAGAGGCGTCAGATCAGGATATCTAGCAGGCCACTCGATTTCACCCCTTCTTCCAATCGACCTTTGAGGAAACTGAGTATCCAAATATGCTCGAACTTTCCTACCGCAATGAGCCGCTGCTCCGTCCTGCTGGAACCAAATATTTTGAAAATTATCGCCTGTAATCTCCCTTATTCTTGGTACAATTTGGTTTCTGAGAAGCTCTATATATGCACGGGCATTGAGATTACCATCGATGAAGAAAGGGCCTATCAATGTATCATTTAAGATACCGGCCCAAACATTAATCTTTTGTGGATATTGTGTGTGACTCTCCAACATACAGTCAGGATTTGTGCCTGACCAATATCTACAATTTTGCCTGTTACGGTCACCTTTCAAAGTGAAAGTATGTTCATCTGAAAATACTGTATTGTACAAGAAAAGAGGATCTCTATCAATTCTGTCCATCATAATTTCACAAAATTAAACCCGACGATCAGGGTTGTCTTCATTGAGCTCTTGTACCAGATTAACTTTGTAAGGATGGAAATTAATGCTTTTTAAAATATTTCGCCTTACAGTTCTTTGAATTGTTGATTTTGAAACAAGATTTAAACCTTCTCCATTACAGATACCCTCTCTCGTTCCGAAAGTTTAGCTTTCGCCATAATAATCTTTTAGCGAAAGATAGTAAGTATGTACTCGTAATACGTAAATTTAGTTTTGATTCGTAATATTCGTATGGAAAAACGGTATAGGACTTATGGTGTCGCCTTAGGTATTGACTTAGGTATCGAAAAACGGTATAAGATTGTATAACTCTTCGGAGAGAAACAGAATTATCACCAGAACACCTGGAACTTTTAATGAAAAATTCCCTTATGATTTGATAATATTCAAAACGCTGTAACCAAGATCAATACAGAGCTTACCAATGAATTTCTCGTTGAAATTTACTTCAGGAATTACACTTGCCTCTTGCAAAAGTTTGTTAATTTCAAACAACCCCTAATTGACCTTGAAGGTTACAATCGACTAATGACTTGGGTACGTACCTGAACGTAGAATTTTTCGCTTAATAGATTGCAGATGTAAAAAATGGGATTTACATTTTAAAAAACTAAGTTGACCTTCGAAAAGCCATGAAGGTCAACTCCAAGGTCAAAACGAAGGTCACGATTGAATTCCTCGTTAAAATTTACTCCAAGAATGACCTTCACTTTTTTGAAAAATATTTTACCTAAGGAAATATCCAACCGTCCCTAGACTTTTTAGACACCTCGTATAAGCGATAATCACAAGCAACGAACTTTGTTTAAAAAACCAATTGGCTTGTTTTTGTTCAATAAAAAATTGATTCCGAACGAAAACCATGCTTCGCCAACTTCGACCAGTGGGTCGAAGTTGTAAAGTAATTCTAAATTTATATTAATTATAGTATCATAATGAATATATATGTTTCATTTATAATATTCTAGAATATAAAATTTTATCTTAAGGCCATGTGACGAGAGGGTCACATGACCAAACCTGGTTCTCAATTTTTCTTTTCCAACTTACGTCTAAACAAATTGAGGGATCACTCTTAAAGTTTAGGAAATGAAAGATGAGGTAATAAAGTTCATGTCTTTGCTTTTTCCGGAGGAAATTTTGAACAAAGAAATATCGAAGAAAATACAAGTAGCAAATAAACAATTTTATATCATTGGATAATACATGTCTGACATACGTATCAGCTGTTTCAGAGCAGCAGTAGCGCAGCGAGTAGACAATTTCGAACTTCTACGGAGCTGCGGGTTAAACAGATTGCTTGATTACCAACACAGAAAACTAGAAGTCAAACTTCTTCTGTAAATACTGAATACGTCCCTTGATAATCATCATTTTTATAAATATACTTTTTCACCCCAACTCCTTGCAAGGACAGAATAGATTTTTTAATATTTTGAACATTTCCCGGAAGAAATTTCCGCGTTATTCAACCTTTTATTTTTCTATGTGGATGAAGAAATATTGATCAGCTGTTATACTCGCCACACGTCCTTAATGATTTATTTAATTCATAGAGAAAACATGGGGCAAAATGATGACAGGCACAAAATGGCACAATGTGGCACCATCTACTTAAAGTTTTTTTATTGAAGGCTAATGTCTGGTTTAAAATTTAACTGTTTAGTGTAAATACTTCTCTTTTTTTGGTTAAGAATTCATTTTTAACAGAAAAAGTAACTTCTCCATTTTTTTAAGATTGATATTTTTTAGTTAAAAATTCACGTTTTTCAATTTAAATAAACTCTTATTTAGTTTCTTGAGTAAAAAATCTTTATTTTTTGGAAATTCTTTTTTTGTGGTTTTAAAATTCTTTTCTTTTGTTTTCTTGTGAAAAAATAGAGGGGCCCCTGTCAGGGTCCACACAAATTGCCCTCATGCCTTGTGGAATCCATGAGGGCAATCCAGGCGTGGTTCCTTATGGAAACGACATGCTAATTTATAGGGGAACAACCTGGGCTTCCCTCGTGGATCCTTCATGATTGCCACCATGAAAACCCTCTTGGTTTTTTTTCCAGTGCTAACAACACCGGTACTGGCATATCTCCAGCACTGGATATCCCTACTAGCACAGTACTATTCCAATAGGAAATTCACCATGGGCGGCAGTACTGCGTCAGTGCTAACTAGTAGCGTACGGGTATTCTCTAACCATATGACGAAAAAGTTATTTAAAAAATAAATATTAATTGATTGCGAGTATTTTGTCTGCAGATATTAATAGTCCTGTTCAGAGTGAATTCATGTATTAAATTTGCAAACATTATATGACAAATAAAATTTCTAACGCTACGGGTTATCAAACCCACATAATCTATCCCTAAACATACCGCGTATCAGTCGGGAGTGCTAACCACTGCATGAAACCGACAAGTTGAAACTCGATGAAAAAGCCATCCTAATAAGCTACAGTTCAGAAAAGTTAAATTTCCGAATTTTAGGCTCTCTTTTTTCAATTATTTATTATTATACGACGATTTGTAAATTTGAAATATACAAACTGTTAACAGGGATATCAATAAAAGAATTATTAAATAAATAATTGAAATTGATCACCATTTTTCTTCGAGTAATATTTTGTGTTTTCGCGTTGCAGACTACTCTAAAACTTTTACAATAATGTATTTATCGTTTTTTTTAAATTTTAGAATGCATGAATCATATTGTAAAAAGTATTTTTTATGTCTATTTTTACGATATAACATATTTAACCTTCTGATTTAGAAATTTTAATTGTTGGTCCGTGAGGGCAATCGAGCTGGGCCTCCAGCGATGACCTCTATGGAACATCCATATTGTCAGAGTTCAAACTTCAAACAAGTGTTATCGAATTTTTGTCAGAAATTCGCTGTTTGCAAGTCTAAACTCATGAAACCAGAAAATTTGTGGCGTTAAAAAAATATTCAATCGAGCTGGGTCCCCTGCGGGGACACCTATGGAGCATCCATATTGTGAGAGTTCGAATTTCAGAAATGAGTCATTTCATTTTTGACAGATATTCTTTGTTTGTAAGTCTGCACTCATGAAACCTTAAAATTTCTGGTATCAAACAAATATACGTCCTTTGGACTTTGAAATTTGAATCGTTCATCCATGAGGTCAACCGATCTTGGCCCTCGACGGTGGCCCTCATCCTAAGAGGTCTCAGCGGGGCTTTTGCCACACGGGTTGTATCAATTTAATTCCTTTTGTATTAATATATAAACGATGACACTCTTTGATTGGTATTTTTTCTTTTCAGGATGAATATTCAACTATTATGTTAAAAGTTCAATTCTTTTGTTTAAATTCTAGCATTTTATGAAGAGTTATCTTTTAAAGTGGAAAAAACTTTTTTGTTTGAAATAAATTGATACATTTGAAAATGTTAAATTTGTATATGAAACACTGTTTCATCCTGCTTGTAAAGTTGAATTAAAGAAAAATCAGAAAATTTTAAAAATGTCACGCGTCTAAGTTTTCCGGGAGCGGGGTCTTCTTATTCTACTTCTTCGTATTTATGAAGTACGAGGTCTGTTAAAAAAATACGCGGATTAAGGTCCTAAAAAAAGTACTTTATTTAGATGTTACACATCTGAGTCTCCTTTAAAATACTCTTCTCCCCAACACACACACTTATCATAACGTGTTTCCACTTGTTGAAACACTCCTGGTACGCTTCTTTTGTGATGGCTCTCAGCTCCTTCGTCGCATTTGCCTTAATCTCCGAAATCGTCTCAAATCTTCTTCTTTTGAGGGGTTTTTTTAGTTTCAGCAACAAAAAAAGTCACAAGGAGCAAGGTCATGTGAGTATGGGGGGGGGGGGTGGGAAAGAACAGTTATTGAGTGTTTTGTCAAAAACTCACGAGAGCTGAGTGCTGATTTAGCTGGAGCGTGGCACAAATTTCGCAGTGACGCGGTGCATCTTCAATTTTTCGGTCAAAATCTCGTAACAAGATCCAAGTGATATCCCACACTCTTCGGCAAGTTCCCTAATGGTCAGACGTCGATTTTTGCGCACCAGGGTGTTGATTTTGTCAACGTGTGAGTTGCCAGTTGACGTTGAAGGACGCCCAGGACGCTCATCATTGTCAATCGACTGTCGGCCACCCTTGAAACATTCCTGCCACTTGAAACATGCAGTACGCTTCACGGAAACATCACCGTAGGCCGTGTTGAGCATGGCAAATTTTTCAGTTGCAGATTTCCCGAATTTCACACAAAATTTCGCAGCAATTCGTTACTTTTTCAGGCTGTCCATTTTACAATCCGAAAAACAAAAAAAAACACTCTTTACTTAAAACCGTGTAGCCTATCAACAAAGAAAGATATCTGCGACTGGAATACCGAGTTTTAAACAGCTGATATGTACGAATTCAGCGACACCAAGCAGATTCTTTTGAAACCAACTCGAGCCACGAAATTCAAATAGTCCGCGTATTTTTTGAAAAAACCTCGTAATATGGGAAATTGAATTTTCAGGTTAGAGTTTCAGTCAAACAGTGTTAAATAATTAATGAGCAATTGCTTTGCATATTTTAAATTCCTGAATATATCTGAACTAGAAAATAATTTATATTTAACCGCTGATATAACTTGAACGATAAAAATATTATTAACAATCATAAATTCTTAAATTCTCCTCAATTCTGTCATATTCTCGATTATATAATCGAAAAATATCCAATGACACAATACGTTTCTCCGATACGTTTATCTTTTTTCCATGGTTCTTGCTCTCATTTCGAACAAATTTAAGAACAAATTGAACACAAAAACATACTCGTCAATACGCATTTGACAGCTGCGATTAAAAAGTGGATCGGAAAAAGTGTTTATTTTCGGCGCGCAGTGGCGCTACAAGAAATGCTTGATTAGCGTATACTTCTTTCTTGCATTCGATTCTTTCTAACGATGAGTCATAACTTTTCGTATAGTAGATTTCGAAAACTCATATTCTTACTATGAAAGTTTGAAAAGGTTGTTTCTGTCTTTCAATTTTATTGTTTTAATGACGTCTGGAAATGGGTCATTTACTTTGATATACTGAATATCAAATATTCATACTTTTTATGAAAATAGTGCAAAAGTTCAAATGTTTTTATCATTTATTCAAATGCAAAGTCTTGCAGTGCAATGTGATGCGAAGAATGTATTTTGTTAGAAAAATTCATGCCCCAAATATTTGGCAAACTCTTCTTAAGATAGTGAGTCTAGCCCTAACGTCAGTCCCAACCAACATCCATCAATCGAGTTGAAGTATTGGGACAAAAGTAGAAATCAAACAGTTGTGGTTGGTTTGTAGCGCATATTCTTTTTAATTTTTGTACTGGAAATTTAATTTCGATTAAAATGTGCATTAAATTAAACCAATGAATTAATCTCGTTGAATTTAGCACAAAATAAAAAAGTTCAGTTATTGAAAATTTTATTTTAAATTACATTTGAATCATATCAAATATTGTTGTTAATTTAGTATCGGAGATTTTTATGGGGAATCTTCTCGGTTTTTTGGTCATGTGTTTCGTGTTTACTTGTATAAAGTTTTTCTTTCGTACCGAGCATACTTAAAAAAATAGAATTATCTATTTTAACTATAGAGGGGCCTCTTTAAAACCATTATTTTTAATGAAAACATTTTTAAACTTACAAAAACATGTATTTTAACAATCGCTTTTGCAATTGAGTTTCATCTTGCTATCGCCTCTTCACATTTTTTTAAAATATAATGAAATTGAGTAAATAATTAATATTTTGTGTAAAAGAAATTATCTACGACCCTGCTTTTTCAATTTAAGAAATTCTCCTGTTTCTGAAATTGTTCAGTTTTTAAAAAGTGATTTTTTAAAAACAAATAACTGTATTTGCAGGTTATTTTCTTACAGACTTAAGTGCAAATAGTGAATTTCTTAGGAACATTTTTGAAATTATAACATTTTGTTATTATTGGATTTTGAGAAAAAATTTAATTACCAAAACTACTTAAACTACTGACAAAATAATACGCTGTCATTTTCCGTTTTTTTTCTCTCAACAAATTCACCGTCAATTTTCGCTTTTCTTGGGGTTTCCTTTTAGCGGCCATCCTGAAGAGAAACTTTAAAACTACAAAAATACGGTTTTCACTGTTTGACCTTTAATTTCGAAGGGCCTATGTACAAACTTAACTTAATTCTGTTTCTGGTGCCTACTGGACATCTCGCAATTTCTTATGGAATCAATTCTGTAACTGCGCCGGTTTCTAAGTTTATTTTCGACCGCGTTAGCCCTACATAAACAGGTTTATATATAAAGAACGGAAATCATTGCTTCTGTTTGCTGCTTTTGCCAATATTGCACAGATGTCACCATTTAATTTTTATATTACAATTGTTTCTTCGGTTGGCATGAAAAAAATTTCTTTATTTTGTGCTCTCAAACGAATTGGTGTATCGGGAGGAAAAACGTATTTTCAATGTATAAATATCGGGGCAAAATGATTGTAAGAAATAATTCGAACATATCTTAGTTCTTTATTTTCAAATCCAAGTACTTGAGAAAAACTTGGCCTCACCGGAGGAGGCCTGTATATGACATGAAGAGGTGGCTCAGCAGGTTGTGACGACTCGGCAGAAGAATCTCTTCTGGCAGGAAGAACAGATGTTCCAGGAGATTGTATGGGATAATTGAATATAGTTAAGTGAAGGCAGCTGGAATGTGGATTGTTAAGCATGCCAAGGTGGATTTTAGGGGCTGTTTAATATTATTGTGATAACGGGTGTATCTACTCGATTCTTTGAAAATATTTAATTGGTATGATGATTTTTATTTTGAAATTATTTTCTTCATTAGTTAAAAGAAACTGAGATAGGGTTCCTTCAATCTGCTAGGCGTGCTTTTCCGAATATTTCATCGATACTGTGAAAATGAGGATATATAATAAGTTATTGAAAAAGCGACTAGTGTGATTGTATTCAGTTTGAATTTTTTTGCGACTTTAGTTGAAGGCATGTGAGATGAGTTTTGTAAAATGTGCTATGTGTGGCTTCTTGGGAAACATTTTGAGATTTTTAGTGGAATACGACTGCAATAGGGTTCGCCAATTGTACTAGGGGCCGTTTTTTGTAATTCTTGAATATTATTTCAGGTATTCCGATATCTGCTAGATCATTAAGAACGTGATAATTGTCGTTATTAATAATTTTCAAATATCTTTGCTCGTTTACGTGATGGTACTTCTAATTTTTTCATTAAAAGTGCTAGGGGTAAATTTTTCGAATAACTGAATAGGTTGGATCATTCTAAATTAGAAAAAGTCAATAGCTACTTTGCGTGGAAATATCTGGGAATTATTATAATTAAAAGTTCATGATCTGAATGTGATTTTTGGCAGTTTCTGATTTTTTAATACAGCCAAGCCGGCTCCATATTTTCCTATCCTTATAATAAGAGTGTTTGCTACATATTTGATAGTCGCTCAGTGTTGGAGTTGATTGCTCATATTTGCACAAATCGAGTGGGAGAGATTAGGCCTATGTAAATTTCGTTTTGGATAATCGCCAGGCTGGTGAAATTTGGGGAATTTGAGAACTTATCAACGAAAAGCCCTAATAATAATTAATAAATGCCTATAAGTACTGGTTATGCTATATCGAACATAAGCAAATGTGTGCAGTTAGAAATGTGGAAAGTTTCGCCGTGCATTCACGAAAAATTTAGATATATGATATTATCATATTTGCCAATAAAATTGAGAATTACGTTCAAAGATAAGACTAGAATCCAGACAATCGTCATCTTTTCTGATAAGACAAAAACCTGACTAAAATTTAAGAAATTTAAATCAGAACAAAATCCAAATTAAAAATCCCATTTAACGTCCAATAATCGAATTTATGCAAAATCCTGTTAAATAAAACAAGAATCCAACGACCTAATTTGGACCACAACGAATAAACAAAAACCAAAAATCTTATTGTAATCTGAAAAAAAACAAATGAAATTTTCGGACAAAAAGAGGAAAGAAAAATGAGAAGGCAGCCAACCACATCCTCTTCCTTCTCTCTTTCTTTCTGTCATCTTTTTTATTTTTATTATTATTAAATTAAAATAAAATAAAAAGCATAAATAAATAAAATTGCATAACCAACGTTTCGGTACTCGTGCAATACCCTTATAAAGGTAAGAAAAATTTCAGTGGTTGAAATAGACAGTACCCACGAAAAGGTGCTCTCTCTTTGATACCTGAGAATCGAATGAGGGTCACTAGGCCAATCTGTTGTAAACATAATATAAATATCTGTCACAATTACATCAGAAATAGAGAAAGTAACAGAAAAATAGAATTCAAGAAACACCCACGTTAAATGTAATTAATCATATTAGCATAACTTTTGTTTAGCCCATCCAGATCGGTTTTTAAATTAATAGATAACTTTTTTTGTTTTATAATATAGAGCATTTCCATAAATATTCTCTTTCTCTCATTACTTTCACTATGCAAAATTTGAACATTATCCCAAGTTAAACTCATTTTCAACATCAACCAATTCCTTTGTATGCCTGGCAAGAGCACATTTATAACAGCGTCCCGAACGAACATGATTTTTGTGCTCCTCTATCCTAGTATTAAGAAGTTTGTCCGAAAATTGTATTTGTTTTTTGTTTTTTCAGATTACAATAGGATTTTTGGTTTTTGTTTATTCGTTGTGGTCCAAATTTGGTTGCTTAATTCTTGATTTATTTAACAGGATTTTGCATCAAAAACCTGATTAGTATATTTATTACAAATTTTATTAAGAATCCAACTAATGAATATTATAACGCTTTAGTAACTTATATAATCTATTCTATAGGTAGCTATTTACATTTTATAAAAATAATCTCGGCGATAACTGATAAAAACTGATTTTGTTGTTTTTATAATTTATACAGTGGCTACTACTACGGCCTAATTGAGGCTGCAAAAAATAATGTAAATTCTAAGAAATATGTTAAAACATCAATTTACGCTGATATGAATCTCTAAGGTTTTTCTAAACATACGAAGAATTTCCAAGCATCAAGAGAAATGTTAAGAATAATTCATATCATTTCAAATTATTTCAAGGTACTCTTATGAATCCCCATTAAAATAAGTTTCAAATGTTTTATCAGATTTAATGTGATTTCATTAAATATGAATGATTTAATTGAAAATTATGAAACTCTAACGGATTCAAAGTGTTATTTAGTGTTTAGAGTATTTCAAGAAATACAATGGAATTAAGTGGGATTTCATATGAAGTACGTCAATACGACGACCCAGCAAAAGCCTCGTGGACCCTAAGAACACGGAGCGACCCAAGGACAACCGCCTTCTGCATTTTTCCCGCAAGTGTTCTAGCATATT
>NC_046665.1:105268868-105298503 GCF_010883055.1 Belonocnema kinseyi | reverse complement strand
TATCCGCAACCCGAGGACGCGTTCGGTGGCTTTGTCATAGGCCCTTCGGTTTGATTCTAGAGGAATCAAAACCGAACCGAATATATATATATATATATATATTCCTAATAATTAGATTCAGAGGAGAGTCTAAACATTTTGGATTATTACTAATTGTACATACACAATGAAACTAGGCGTACGTCAGATTTAATAAAATTTGCATCTGAATCCTCTTCGTCATACAATGATCTGAGTATCTCAACGCAAAATGATATTAGAAGTTTTAGAATTAAGAATTTCTTAGTATTTACGCCAAATGCAGAATTTTTCAATTTTGTTCTGCATCATGACAAGGAAATTGCTTTTGCCAAATAAAATTTGAAAGTACACGAAGTTTGCAGAATTTTTAATATGGCACATTTTGGTTAGTATCTATGAAGACGAAAAGTTTTTTTTAGAGCTGATGGATCAAAAATGTATCTGAAAGTTGAGGTTATTAAAAAAAATGTATGCGAATTATATTACGATAAAAATAAAAACCAACGGCTTTAAAGATATTTTTTTTCTGCTTCAGTAAAAAAAATGGTTATTCGTGCCAACAGAATTGATCTTAAGCGGTTTTTATCCGGCCAGCAGGCTCCTTTCATCTGATCTTTACCGTATTTTCAGTAAAATAATTATGAGACGGCACGGCATTGGTAAAAGGGAAAGTATATCAAACTGTTTTATTCATGATAATCAACTTTAAAAAATAATATTTCTACGAATTTTCAGGATTTCAATTCATTTTAAAGGAATATTAAGATTTCAAGGGATTTCATTATATTTTTAAATATTTTACGGAATACCAAGTATTTTATACCATTTTTATAGATTTTATTTGATTCTTACAAATTTTAATGAGTTTTTGAAGTTTTTCTCAGGTTTTAACAAATTTTTAATCTATTTCACTACATTTCAAGTTTAAGTTGTGCTTTTAGAAAATTATATAGGAATTTTAAGAAACGCATTATTAAGGCTTTAATCAGTAACTTTTACTAAATATTACCTATCAGTAACGAAAATTTAAAAAACGACAACCGTATAAAGCTTTAGTCACATGTTTCAGAACATTCTGTTAAAATTTAGGAATTTTCAGATACAGTTATTTACCCATTCAAGGAATTAAAAAGTCTCTTGGGTTAATTAATTTTAGAATTAAATATATGTTCTATCTTTATCCAGACAATATAAATAATAATAATACAAAATAGGTGAAGTGACGATAATGCTAATTTGTGTGTATTTCTGTTACAATTATTCTAACAGAAAAACTAGTAAGTGACACTTACCATAGAGACAATTTTTCCACATACGTGTACAGAAAAATAACGTTTATGACAGATGTCACTCATATCTTTTTTCATTGCATATCATGATTGTATCAAATATTTGTAACATCGACGTAACATCCATCGACGTGACTTTTGTTTTATTTTGTAACGTGAGCTGACAGGATGTCTACACGTCAAGAACTAACCAATAATACCAATTGCGCGGGACTATACATAACTTTTTTTTATAAGGTGGGGAGAAATGAGTTTTAGACAAAGTGTATTTGAATATAATTTTTTGTTGTTATAAACTTATTTAATTACATCATAAGAACCTTTCGGGAAAAAATAATGTTTGCTTAAACTAATTAACAATAAAGTATTGTCCCATGCTATTGGCATTATTGTTTGGCCTCCGTAGTGCAGATATCTTGGAGTTTCAGATTTAGCCCACCCAACCTAAGATAAGCGATTACGATTTGTTACGATCTTGAATTTTGTTTCACAGATTTAGTTTAGTTTTATACTGGCGTGTTTGCATATGCGCTTATGAATAAGATTCACGCCTCTTCGTTTATTAATTTGTAATTAGTTAAGTTAAAGCTTTAAACGATTATCATTAGTTTCTCATTAATTTACGTAGAAGTTGTGCTTATTTTGTTGATTTATTTTTAGTAACAAAATAAATAGCGGCATCACAAAAGTAAAAATGAAAAACGAATCCACCTCCAACATTTTTAAAAGAAGAGGAAAGGTTAGAAAAAGAGCTGAGGCGGCAAGAGAAAGGTGCAAACAAATAGTGAAAATCTCATTGAAAACACTAAAGATGAAATAATGCAAGATATAAGATAAAAAGTCTTTTGTACCTTTTTCAAAAAACATATAACCTCTGAATAGCATATATAATTTATTGTTTTATTGATAAAATAAAATAAACATATTTTTCGATATATTTCCCTTATAAAAATTATTAAAATCTGTAAATTAAGAGCATTTTGAAGAACTTATTCAAAGAAGTGTAATATTTCGTAGGTTTTGTAAGATTTAAAGAGATTTCTTATTATTATTTTGCAATTCACATCGTGCACTCTTAATTATTTTAAATTCTATTAAATTTTTTTAGTTCACTTGAATTCTTCTAAATGTGTAAGATACGACACTATTTGAGGGTTCAAGAAACAAGAACACGACACAATTTGAGTACATTAGAAAAATAAGGATGTATTAAGTTGATAATATACATGTCGATTGGCCGAAAGATTAATCAGCAAATGTCACCTGTCGCTCGAGGAATCGAGGCTAAACTTAACTACCTGTGTGCCTCTGCGGGTGCGTTGACGTCTATAATGTGACCATGGCAGGTTCGGCCACTGTTTGGAAAAAGCTTGCCGATTTCAAAATTTACATTTCAGCTTTTAAAAATGTACTTATTTCGATTCAATTCAACGGTTTATTTTTTATTTTTCACAAGTTTTTATTTAACTGATAGAACTGTAGAACAAGGCGTTTGTTCAATGTGATCAGAATGATTTGTGGTAAAATGGTTTGTCAATAGCCGACATGTCTCTATAAGGTAAGTTCACTACCCGAGTGTATCGGATCATTCACCACGTCGTTCAAGACATCATCTACGAGAACTTCTAGAACATTTAAACTGTGATAACAGCGAAAATAACTAAAAAAAATGTGTTTCGGCGATCCGGATGCGCCGGATCGAGCACCAGGTAGTATAATACGAATTCTACGAGAAATTAAAAAAAAATTTAATTTTCTAAATAACCAAAACAACTCCAAATGGTGAGTCTACGATTTTGGTGCACCAGATCACGCACCAGTTAGCTTAGCAAGTATTCTACGAGAAGTTTTGCAAAATTTAAAATGTTTCAACAATTAAAATAACTAAAAATTGTGAGTCTAAGATCCGGGTGCACCAGATCGAGAACTAGGTAGTTTACTACCTATTCTACGAGAACTTTTAAAAAATTTCAATTTTGTGAAAAACGAAAACAATCACAAATGGTCAGCCGACAACCCAGGTGCACCTGGTCGCACACCAGGTAGTTTAGCACGTATTCTGCGAGAACTTTTTCAAAATTAAAAATTGTTCCAACAGCGAAAATAAGTCAAACTTGTGTGTCGACCATCCAGGTACGCCGGATCGAGCACAAGGTAGTATAATACGTATCCTACGAGAAATTTAAAAAAGTTTTAAGTCCGTGAATCACGAAGACAATTACAAATGGTCTAGCGACGACCTTGGTGCAGCAAATCACGTACCAGGTAGCTTAGCACGTATTCTACGAGAACTTTTTCAAAATTTACATTGTGCCAACTGCCAACATAACTAATAATGGTGAGTCGACAACTCGGGTGCACCGTGTCGTGCGCCAGGTAATTCAGCATGTATTCTATAACAACTTTTTCACAATTTAAATAGTTCCGACAGCGAAAATAACTAAAAAATGTGTTTCGGCGCTGCGGGTGCGCCGGATCGAACAGCAGGTAATATGATACGAATTCTACGAGAACTTTTGAAAAATTTAAATTTTGTGAATAATGAAAACAATTAAAAATGGTCTTGCGACAACACCGGTGCACCAGATCACACTCAACGTAGGTTAGCAAATTTTATACAAGAACTTTTTCAAGATTTAAATTGTTCCAACAGATCAAATAACCTTTGATAGTACGCTGACGATCCTTGTGAACATAATCGCGTATTAGGTAGCTTAGCACGTATTATACCAAAACTTAAAAAAAATTTAAGTTGTTCAAACAACCAAAATAAGTTCCAATAGTAAGGCGACGATCCGTGCGGACTGGATCTCGCATTAAAGAGCTCTGAACTAATTTATTTAACAAATTTAAAAATTCAAATTTTTCGAGCAGACAAAATAGCTACCAGATGGTGTAAATATTTGAAACGCATACAAAATAACTACTCGGTGCGACAGGTATAAATATTTTGTCTGTTGTGACATTTTAAATTTTGAAAAAGTTCTCGTAGAATATGTGATGAACTACCTGGTGCGCGACTCGGTGCACTCGGGTCGTCGACTCACCATTGGTAGTTATTTTGGCTGTTAGTATAGTTTGAATGTTCTAAAAGTTCTCGTAGATGACGTCTTGAACGACGTGGTGAACGATCCGATGCGCGTGGGTAGTGAACTTTGCATGTAGAGACATGTCGGCTATTGGCAAACCTAAGATTTTAATTTTTATCTAAGGCTAATTTCCTCAAACACTTGGATTTTATTTGAGTATTTATTCATTTATGTTTAGCGTCTCCTAAGCATGGGAGACGGGCAATAGCAAAGCTTGCACTATGCTACCATTAAGCCGTGACCCATGCATTATTATTTGGATGATGTTGCTTTTTGAAAATTTCGTTCAGTACAGTAAAAGAAACTATTTTTCCACAAATCCTTTCTAAAAAGTGGAAAAAATGTTGCAGATTGTGTACTCCTTCGAAAATTTTGTTAAAGTTCCATTCAAACCAAATGACGTTCTACCGTGGGCGAATCATGGGAGAGGGGCCATTATCTATGCTTGACCCATTTTCCATAACCATAGAACGACCGTGGGAGGACCGTGGGTAAACATTAACCCATCTTGAGCCACGCTTACCCCACGCTTCCCGCATGATTAACTCACGCTTACCGAAGTCTTAAGCCACGCTCACCTCAAGCTTAGTCCATTGTTGTCCCATGGTTCGCGCATTGAAATTTTTCCATGCCGGTAATTATTTGCCTATGGTATCTATAGTGTTGAAGGCAGGAAAAAACATGTCGGTTTGCGAAAAAAATCTTGCATTCCATCTTGCCCGACGTTCGCCTATTTCATATATATGAAATGCATAAAAAATAATTAATCTTAACGTATTCTTTATTCAAATAATAAACAATCATTATTTTGTAGCTTAATAATTAGTAAAATCATACAAACCTAATTATACGAGGTTGGTTCATATATTCACGCGAGTGTTACGACCATGAGTGAACGTCAAGTTCCGACCGCCGTTGCGCAACGTATTGTCATTCGTTTTTTAGTGCGGGAAGGCGTTAAAAACACGGAAATTTTTCTGCGCTTGCGAAATCAGTTCAGTAGTGAGTTTTTGAGTAGGGCTTCCATGTTTGAATGGGCCAAAGCATTCAAGGATGGCCGCGAAACCGTCGAGAATGGGCCACATGATCGTCGACCGCGAACCAGCATGACACCAGACAATATTCGCCGCGTAGAACAAATGATTTTGGAGGACCATAGGATAAATGTTCGGGACATTTCGGCTGAATTCGGCATCAGTACTGGTAGCGTAGAGTCTATTATCCACGAACACCTTTTATCGCTCTAAACGGAGGAGCATTCCAGCACGAAGTGCGATTCTACTCCAGGATAACGCGCGCCCTCATACCGCGCATCTCACGCTTAATACAATATCGGAATTGGGGTGGGAGTTACTGTAGCACCCCCCCCCCTCTACAGTCAAGATTTATCACCCTACGACTAACACATGTTTGGATCACTGAAAGAAGCCCTCGGAGGTCAAAGATTCAACACCGACGACGAGATAGAGGAGTTCGTGCGCACATAGCTGTCCGAGTTGCCCAAGGAATTCTTCGATAACGGCATCAAAAAACTTCCGAAAAGGTGGGAAAAATGCGTAACTTGTAAGGGGAAGTACCTAGAAAAACTGTAAGTTTTTTCGATAGTAAATAAACGTGTCAGAGTATTTGTCTCGATCATATTTAAACCACCCTCGTATGCAATGATTTTTTCACAACCCAAAGTACTTTTAATGTTCAAAAATGTTCCATTTTTTATTAAAACAATATTACGTTGGAATGAACTGAAATACGGATCCGAAAAAAGGATACAAATTTTAACTTTCAGATAGTTCAGTGTGTTAAGATGATGGGACAAAGTAACAGCAACATATTATTAAAGTTGCCTTAAAAGTTCGAAACCTAGTGTATGTTCAAGATTTGCGAAAGCTCATTGCTTTTACTTATTTGTTTACAAAAACTTTTTTCAAAGTCTTAATTTACTAAAAACTCTGGATATTAGACTTTTACTTAATAAAAAAATTACATTATTTAATTATTCATTATCTATATCAAAATGGACGATCTGTCTAGAAACTACACGGACCCATGCAGTTCATCATCAAAAGATTTAAATCCAACCTGTGGTTAGCATATTCTTTAGATTATTTATTGTTGAAAATATACACACAACTACCAATATAATTGGAGAAGTGTATTTTGTTAGTAAAATTGATAATTTTTGTACCAGAAATGGAATTTTGAGTGAAATTTTATCAAATTAAATCAATCAATTCTTCTCCTTGATTTTAGCGCGAAATAAAAAAGTTCAGTTATTAAAAGTTTTATTTTAAATAAAATTGATCTCAAATCAAATATTATTCTTGAGTTAGTATCGCAGATTTCATTTCACATCAAATATTCTTTCTAATTTTAGTATCAAAAATGAATTTCAAATCAAATGTAAACTCGCAATTTCAAAACTCGGAAAAAAAGCTTATCTTGGTATAAGTTACCCACAAAAACATATCAATGTATTCGCAATAGAAATATTTTTAAAAATTGACCAATTTAAAATACGTAATTAGTGAAATATTATGCAAGATAAATAACTTTTGGATAAATATTTAAGAAAGAATTTCTTGTATAAATTTAAGTTGATATTGTGGTGTTTGACTAAGATTTTAGTAATAAAATCTGATAATTTTTTTTGGTCGTGTATTTCGTGATTTCTTTTATGAAGTTTTTTTTATCTAGGTCACTTTGAAAAAAATAAATTTTTGTATTTTTAACCAAATTTCTGCTATTTTGACCATTTCTAAAAATTTTAAACTTTCTGAGAGATTTCGAAAAAGTATAAAATTTATCTTTAGGATTCAAAAAGAATAGTTAAATATCCTAATAAATCGAAAAAATATATACATTATCGCATTGTTTAAAAACATGTGAATCAACAAAAAATTATCTGAAATTGTATGCTATAACAATGAAATATATATTTAAAAAAATCATTTGCTTTGAAAACTGAGAATGTTAAAAAAACATTATAATTCAAAACTGAAGAACATTTAAAATAACTAAAAAATAAAAAAATTTCAATAATGTACTTAAAAATGTACTAAAAAATCTGTTAAAAATAATTATATTAGCAAGCCAAAATTTTTTGAATAAAGAAAATACAGTTATAACTATAAAATTTATTTAAGCATAGACGATTAAATTTCTGTAGAATGTTTATTCAATAATTTTTCTTCTGAAACGGCATCGCCAATATAAAATCTTTTTTTCTTTATTGCACTATAATTTACAGGATTTTTTAAATCGAAACAATAATTGTTTTATAATTTGCAAAATTAAAACAGTATTAATGATGTACTTTCAAATAAAAAACGTTACTTACAATGAAAACAATTTTAAACGGACAAAAACATGTATTTTAACAATTCGTTTCGCTCAACAATTCTACTGTTTTTAATTTTTTCAATAGACTCAAATATTTCTGAAATGGTTTAAACAGTTTAAAAAAAATTTGTGTACAAATAACTATATTTGAGGATTATTTACTTACAGTCTAAAGTGAAAATAGTAGATTTTTTGGTAAAATTTGTTAAAAATATTGTCTTAAATTAGAATATTTTTTTGAAATTGGATTTTAAGAATGAAATCCATTATTAAAACTGCGCAAACGACTGACGAAGTAACACCCTTTCATTTTTCGTTTTTTTCCTGCTCTCAAAAATTTTACTGTCTTTTCCGGTTTTCTGGTTCAGCTGCCATCCTGAAGAGGGACTTCAAAATTACAAAGTTGCGTATTTCAGTGCTTGGCCTTTAATTTTGATGGTCCTATGTATAAACTTAAGGTACACGTGTCATTCTAAAAGCCTTAGGGATTGTTTTTCTGGCACCTGCTGGACATTTCTCTATTTCTTCTGGAGTTAATCCTGTAATCACGCCGGTATATATGTTTATTTTCGCCCGTCTTGACCCTTCCTCAAGAGGTTGATACATTGCACGAAGAATTGTGTTTCTACTTGCTGATTTTTCTAATATTGCATAAACGTCACCATTGGATGTTGATAACACAATTTGTTCTACGGGTGGTATGGCAAAAAGTTGTTTATTTTGGGCTCTCAATAGAATTGGCATATCGGGAGGAAAAACGTATCTTCGAAGCTCAAACGTCGGGGTCGAATGGTTGTAGGGAATAAGTCGAACATTTTCAATTTCGTCAAGTGTTAATCCAAGTATGAGAGGAACATGATTCCTTGCAGGAGGATACATGGTCCTGGCATTAAGAGGTGGCTCGGGAAGTTGTGAAGACCCTGCAGCAGGATGAGCTCTGGTAGGCTGGAGAGATGTTCCAGTAGATTCTCTTACAGAAGAAGAAGAAGAAGAAGAAGAAGAAGAAGAAGAAGAAGAATTAGAAGAAGAAGAAGAAAAAGAAGCCCTAGTATGAGGATTATAAGAAATAGGCGCGCCATTAGGTAAGCAGTCGAACTCTGAACTAAATTCTGCAACAAGAAACAGAGGATTACATTTTTCTTAAAGTACACAATTGCATGTTTTTATGTCATGATATGGTTTGGAACAAGAAGCGAAGGGGATGGTTAAATGTGTGAATTGAATTGTTAATAAAAATTAAAATAGTGGACCGTTATCGAACTATCAAAAAAAGTTAAAAAATGTGTTGCTAACACTAACATTAGCTTTCATTAAAAAAAGTTTAAATCGGATACTAATAGTCTTCTGAAAATCAATTTGTCCATGGACGTTTTTTCTACTTTTTTCCTAGACTGGAGGGAAAGAGAAGTTCTGTAGAAACGTTTTAAGACTACGCCTTTATTAAGCGACCCGAGATACACGAAGAATTTGTATTGACTTAGAAAGCTTCGATCAACCTCAGTGTACTATATAAGCATACCCTGCATAAAACCGTCAGCTTTTCTCAATTTTCTAATATTTCCCCTAGGCTAGGGGAAATATTACGCCCTGTAGATTGATATTGAGCTCAAATTTTAATTCAACCACTTATAAACTTAAAGGTTCGTATCCTCCTGCCGTCGTACAAATATTACAATTGCCACCTTCGAAAATTCCAGAATTCCCTAGATTTTATACATTTTCCCTAGGCTAGATTAAAATTTTACCCTTAAAGCTCAATTCTGATGTCGCGTGTAGATTCAGCGGCTCAAAATACATAAGGATATACTAGTCTCGTACACAGGTCAAACAACTTTTGTTTGTGGCCCTGTATAATTAATAATGAGCTATTAGTACTGTGACAGCTATATTGAGTACATGTGCACAATTGAAATATTTGTCAATTTTCGCCGTGCATTAACTTAAAATTATAGATTTATTATATTATTATATTTACCAATGGAATTGAGGATCAAGGCCGAGGATAAGACCAGAGTCCATACAATCATCTTTTCTGATAAAAGGAAAACCTGATTAATATAAAATTATGAATTTTATTAAAAACGTACCGAATGAATATTATAACGCTTCAGTAAATGATTTAATCTATCCTTCAGGTTGCTATTTATACTTCCTAAAAATAGTTTCGGTGAAAACTGATTAAAACTGATTGCCCTGTTTGTCTAAGTTATACGCTGGCTACTATTGCGGCGCAATTTAAGCTTTAAACAATAATATGAATTTAAGAAATTATGTTGAAACATCTATTTACCCTGATATGATTTAATTACGTTTCTTCTTAACATAAACACCATATTTGAGTATTCGAAAGATTCCGAAGGTTTTAAATAGTTTGACTAGAATTTTAAAAACATTTTATGAGCATTTCAATAGATATAAAAGAGTCTATTAGTATCTATGAACACGAAAAGCTATATAAAAAAGTTTGATAAATTTTGTTTACAAAAATATAGCCACAGTTTCAGTAAGACTGATAGAGCAAAATGTCTCTGAAAGTTGGTATTATTACAGAAATGTATGTAAATTACAGTTAAACCTCTTTTATTGCAACTTCCTCGATACGTAAACACCTTGTCTATTGCAACTCGAGAAGGGACCCCACCACTTCACGTATCAGGAAAGTGGTCTCAAAATACATTCCTTCATCCACGCTGTCATTGGCTATCCGGAACATGTGACCATCAATGGTACGAGTTCGGGAAATTGCAATAAACGAGTATCTTAGAGTGTAATAAAAGAGGTTTGGAATAAACGAGTCGTGTAATAAACGAGGTGTGAATATCTATTACGATAAAAAATAAGAAACAACGGCTTTGAAGATATTTTCTGTCAGTTTCGGTACAAAAAATTGCTACCTGTGCCAACAGAATTTATTTTGAGGGGTTATTATCAGGCAAAAAAAGACTTCTTTTATCTAATATTTACCATATTTTCAGTGAGATAATTATGAGACGCAAAAACCTTTTTTAAACTGAAAGTATATCAAACTGTTTTATTCATAAAAATCAACTGTTTTTGATACAAGCCGAGGTGTGTAGATGGTTGTCCCGACTTGATCTAAAGTAGAGAGGATTGTGGAGAGGAGATCGTGGATGGCCAGGCGGGTGGCAGACTGCTCGTGAGCGTGTGAGAATTCGGCCGGTGGATCGTGTGGAGCCTTCTGTTCCTCCCCTGAGGTAGGGCTTCTCACCACGATGGTGATGATGATGATGATGATGCAGGTCTTCCTGGGCGTGGCGAGCCGTCGTGCCCTCCGGAGCAGAGGCTTCTGCGCCACGACTTCCGACGTCTTCTCGGGCGCGGAGAGCCGATTGTGCCCTCCTCAGCAGAGGCTGCTTTACCGCGGCCCCTCGGACCTTTAGCAGGTACTGCCAGGCCTGCAGTCCATCCATGCGTTGATGAGTGGAGGGCCTCCCGTCACGTACAGGACGTGGGGACCCTGACTGGTTCTCGTTTTTAACCCCGAGTTACGAGTCGACGTCATCCTGGGCCAGCCCTGGTTACGCCAGCACAAGGTTGTGCATGGCCACAGCGCGGACTGCCTGTTCCTCGGCGCGCAAGGACGACAACGAATCGTCCTGAGACCTCTTCCTGGGATCTACAAAGAAACCTCCCAAATCCGCCCGATCGAAGTCGACCATGGTTTGCCTACCAATCTGGCACCACGCTTCTATAAACTGATCCAGAGCCACGCCAGGATTTTCCACGACGACGGACGACTGAAGCAGACCTTGGCCGCTGTTCAGCATAAGATTCGCCTTCACAATCCGCAGCCCTTTCGAGAAGCCCCACGCCGTTATTCGAAGGAGAAGCGGCATTACATAGATGCACAGGTACGGGAAATGCGGTAGCCGGGAAAAAGGACGGAAAATACCGGTTCTGTCTGGATTACCGGCGACTGAACACTCAGTCCGAGGACGCTCCACAATGCCTGCCTCGTATACACGAGACCCTAAAGGATCTCGGTAACGCCAAGGTCTTCTCAACGCTGGACCTGAAGAGCGGTTATTGGCAAATTCCAATGGCTCCCGAGTCACGACCGTACACTGCCTTCTCAACACCTGGAGGAGGGCAGTTCCAGTTCTGGGTGATGCCGTTCGGACTTAAAAACGCTCCAGGAACCTTCCAGAACCTCATGCGGCAGGCCCTCGCCTAGCAATGGGGAAACTTCGTAATCGCTTACCTTGACGACATCGTCATCTACTCCACCGACTGGGAAGACAAGACCACCTCACCCATCTCGGCTTAGTTCTGGAACGACTGGCCATCTACGCACTCACCGTGGCCCCGAAGAAGTGTAGCTTCAAGAGAACCTCACTACCGTACCTCGTACATGTCGTCGGCACCGGGAGAAAGACGGCTCAGCCTGTGCACATCGAGGCCATTCGGAACGCTCTACCTCCACGAAATCGCAAGGCCCTGCGTTCCTTCATTGGGCTCTGCAACTGGGTCAAGGAGTACATCCCAAACTCCTCGGAAATCCTCGCTCTGCTAACAGACATGCTGTCGACGAAACTCACGTTCAAATGGACGAACGAACTACAGGAGAAGTTTAAGGATGCCAAATTCGCTTTGCAGAACCCCCAGAGCCTCAGCAGACCATCATCTCCTTCGACAGCTCCAAATTTTGAGAGACCGAGTCCAGATACCACTGCAACGAGCAGGAGTGCTTGGCCTTAATCTGAGCCATAAAACGTTATTAGCCATATTTGGAGGACGCCCACTTTGTCTTGCGCACGGATAGCAAGACGCTGAAATGGCTGGACGCCAGGAAGGATACACGAGACAAACTCCACAGATGGTAAATCCTTTTGAGAGAATTCTCTTTCAAGATCGAACATGTGCCTGGACGAGACAACGAGCTTCCTGACGCCCTCTCTCGGTTCTCGGATCCAAATGAAGTCTCCCCAGGGGAACCAGGCATCCAGAGATTGCTGCCACCTACCCGCAACAAGGGTCTCTCAACACCACCACTGCCCGCAATTAGTGCCGTCGGTCCGACAATAGCCGACTCACTCTTTAACGCCGTTATTGAGGCACAACAGGAGGACCCGGAGATCACTTGGGACGCTCGCCGTTGGCGACAATTATGGAACGCTCATCCCCGGACTACCGAAGAGGATACTTTCTTCCGCCGGCACAAACTCACGGCCCCATAGTTGAGAACCACTCTAAACCAATTTGCCAGGAATAATTCCCTGTCTGTGTTTACAAAACGTAAACCCAGACTGGGAAAACCTTCCGGGTTAAATTACTTTAGAGCGGCAATAAGGCGACGTTGTTTTCTCTCCATGAGTCAATGAAAGGAAGAGAGCCATAAAAACACACCTGGCGCATCTGCGACGGAAGGTTTCCCCATCACGCGCCAGGCCTGTGAGCATGACTCACGCCACGTCATCTCTCTCTCTTCTCTCTCTCTTCCTTCTCGTTTGAAAAGCGACCAGCGGTCGCCAACCCAACGTGAAAAATACGTATAGCAAAATTCTATGTTAAGTTGAAATGCTAATTTTTAGTTTTTTGTATTTTAAATCCCTTTCATTTTTCATAATACCGGGGTTAGAAAACACAAGAAGATTAGAAATTCCGTCCCATCTTAAGTTTTAGAATTTAGTTTCTTCTTTTAATCTTAGGTTCTGTATAAATGTATTTTTCTACGATATCAAGTTCTCCTCATTTTAGGTTTGCTTTATAAATGTATTCCTTTCAAGTTTAGATTCTCTATTTTTAATTTTCACCGGTCGTGATCTTTGTGATTGACCCTATTATATCTATAAATGCTATGTTTGCATTTTCCGCTAGTTATTCTTATTTTAGCTTTTACATTTTGTCAATTTTATCTCGTTTACCTGTAAATGCTATCTTTATGTTCTTATTTTATACTTTCTCAATTTTATGAAACATTTTGTGAATCTCGTTTTGCCGCATACAAAGCTCTCGGGACTTCGCGCGATGCGCCATGTTGTCGCAGGTCAGTTCGGATGCGCGCTCACAATTTAGTGTAGTAACGATAGACAGGGCAGCCGACGCGCCCCTCCATCAGCGACGCGAGTGGCCGAGAGGACCGCGCCAATCGCCGACCGGCCCGCCTCTCCGCCGTCGAACATTAATCATTCTCTCTCTCCACTTACTCTGTCTTTCTCTCTCTCTCTAGTGTCGGTACGCCCCTTGCAACCCCGCTCGCACTCTTTCACTTTCTCTAGGGTCGGTAAGCTTTCTCGCAGCCCCGCCCGCAATCCTTTCTTCCTTCTAGTGGTCGGTACGCTCATAGCAGCCCCGCCTAGTCTCCTCTCCTACTTCAGAGGCTTCAGAGGTCGGTACGCTCATAGCAGCCCCACTCTCTCTTCACCTATCTTACATTTTCTACAACCTTGCTCCTCCTCACCAGACGTATGCCTGGTAAATCCAGAAATCCTCGTCCCGGTAAGCGCAACCGAGTTCGTCGACGCTTGCCTCTGCTCCGAGACTCCCTCCGAGCATGCGACTTCCCTCCAGTAGAAGATCTACGCCCTTCCTCTTCATCCTCCTCCATCCACACTCCCAAGGCTATAGTCCGATCGGTAGTCCTCCTTCCCGATTTCCTCAAAGTTCACTTCGTCCAGCCCTCGATCTCTTCCGCCGTTTCTTCGGGCTGCCTGGATCCCTCCGGGTGCTAAGAAGCTCCGGCACCTCGTACCCCTTCTTCCCGCAAGCGCCTTCGCCAGGCCGATAGCGATGATGATGACGTCATCATCCTATACGAGGACGAGGGGCCCCTCGCCTCCCGCTGCCGCCATCAACCAGCCGCAGAAACCCGGCGCGATCCATAACCCAGCTGAACACCTTCCTGCAGGTGAACAACCGGACCTTGTCCGTACGAGGAGAGATCCAGCCCCGGAAAGCCTAAGCCGCGGTACAGCAGCCTCTGCCCAGGAGGGCACGAACGGCTCGGCGAGCCCGAGAAGACGTCGGAAGTCGTGGCGCAGAAGCCTCTGCCCCGTAGGGCACGACGGCTCGCCACGCCCAGGAAGACCTGCATCATTATCATCATCACCATCGTGATGAGAAGCTCTGCCTCAGGGGAGATACAGACGGCTCCACACAACCTACCGGCCGAGCTCTCACACGCTCACGAGCAGTCTGCCATCCGCCTGGCTACCCACGATCTCCTCTCCACGATCCTCTCTACTTTAGATCAAGTCGGGACAACTATCCACACACCCCGGCTTGTATAATTTTTTCGAAAAGGTTTCCATGGATATTTAAGGCAATGTGACGAGAGGTTCACGTGACAAAGCATGATCCTCAATTTCTCGTTTATAACTTACGTCTAAACGAAATGAAGTATCGCTCTAAAACTTTTGGAAAATGAAAGAGGAGATAATAAACTCCATTTTTCTGCTTTGTTTCAGTGGAAATTGGACCGTTACTTTTCTTTCCCAACTTACGTCTACACGAAATGAGATATCGTGTTAAAAGTTTGGCAAGCTAAATAGAAGGCATGCAGGAATGTGTATCTGGTCCTAAATAAATAGAATTCTAAAAAAAAAAAAATTTTAATAATATTTTGGAGCAATATTGACCATGCTGTAAAACCCTGCAGAAATTTTCAAAGTTGTCAATTGGCTAGTTATGAGGTTTACATTTATCAAAATGGGATAAAACAACAAAAAACGCCCACGAACATTATGCACAAACAATGCAAAAACTAATGTTTGCACTTGAAATGCAAATAAGAAAATTTGGTCTGACTTACGAATCAGATGTGTCAAAGCAGAACTATCGGACAGAACACTCTGTTAAAATAGGAATTTTCAGATTAGATAAGGGAGGCGACCTTATTAGGGACTATGGTCTTATTCAGAACACCTACATTATTTGTAGATTTATGCCTTATTTTTAAGTTCAGAATATTTTCTCAAAAAAGTTGTCTGCATTCCCATGAATTCTTGCTACAATACTCAATTCAATTTAATCTCTGTTTTTAATTGATCTGTTTTGTCTTTTTCATTCTATTTTATTTTCATACTTCACCTAGATTTATTTTCAAAACTAAGTGGGAATGATCCATTCCAAATTTAGAACCTGTCGTAACCCTTGTATATCTTAATAACTTGCCGTCTCGGTTTCTCATCCACAGCAGCATGGTCAATCATCCTGTAGCTTTCACCTCAGCACCAAGAGTAAAAGTGGATCATTTTATGCGTATGCTAAGTACAGTCAAACTTTGATAACTCAAGCCACTGAGGGAAGCAAAGAGACTTCAAGTTATCGAAAATTCGAGTTGTCAAATACTTATATCCAGGCGATGTAACGTGAGGTTACAGTAGGAACCAAAATTATCCCATCCCTGAGCTGGGTCGAAAGGGTTGAGACCTGATAAGAGTCGAGCGTGGCCGACGATTCCTGAAAACCTGATAAGCAGGACGTCGACCACCGATCGCCAGTCTGCTATCGAATCGCGTAACGCGAGGTACCCCATCCTAAAAACCGTTCGGTCCCCAAGTATGTGTTAGAAGAGAAAGTGCCATCCTGAGGTTCGACGACGCCGAAACCGAGATTCAAAACGCCGACGAGACGCTGCTCTATCTCCAGAAAGTTGCCAATCATGGACTGGTGCCCTAGCACTGCAAGGTAGTAAAATAAACCGTGTTTCTTGATAAAATCTTTATATCACTGACTACACCTTATCTCAACTTCCCTTTTTCCCCATTTCCATATATTTCAACCAATTTCCGGGAAGTTAGCTACAACTTGGCGCTCAACTGTTATTACCCACATTTGTCTTTAAACGCGTAATTAATAGGAAATCTAAAGGCAGTACAGAAAATAACCGCAAAGTTTGAAATTTAGAAAGTGAAAGTGTCACAATAGCGAAAACAAAATAAAATCGCGATGAAAGATTATGCAACAGGACGACCGTGAAATGTCGACTTAAATACTAAGATCAAGGCTGAAAAGAGCTTGATGTTTTGATTTTTAATCACAAAATCAGGTTGGAAGTTATTATGCATAGAAATAAAATTGTGGAGCCAACCAAAGCCAGAGAAATAGAATGTAGATAAGAAATAAATGCGGATGAAAATATCGCAAGAAAAGAAAGAAGTAGAAACTTAATAGGAACAAATGAAAGTCATTCTAGACAAAATCAGACTATTCTCGTAGTTATTAATACTCAGACAGGTGACAGTTGGTACAACCACCCACAGTTTATTAATAGATCGTTAGGTGTAGCGCCGACAATGGAGTGAACTTTTGGTAGAGGAAATGCAGTACGACAAAGAATATGCCCATCCCCGAAAGAATAAGACGTGCGAGGTTCGACTCCACGTACCCACAAGCGACCTTTTTGCCGCCAAACTCACAATTTGGGATTTCCTCATTTAGAGTATGCAGGAGTACCAGGCGCGTATGATGAAAATTTGATTAGGGATGCAGTAGGGAGAGAAAAAACAGACAAGAGAGAAATGAAATTCCCGAAATAATCATACAAGGAGAAGGGCAAATTTTTATTAGAGACAGAAGTAGAAGAAATGAGACGTACGAAATTGACTCATTTCTTAATAAAAATAATCGCGCAATTAACGGACTAGATGATTTAATAGCGTATGACGAATTTTTAGGTCGAGAGAGAGAGGACTTAAGAAAAAAGCGCGAAATTATGGAAAGCCAACACAGAGCACAGTTACGCGAAAAAATTGATGATACATCCTAGAAGTGAAAAATTAGGGGACGGAAATTTCGAAAATAGAAACATAAAAAATAACGATTATAAATGGCCCGAACGAGAAAATAAATATGAGGATGGCGAAACAGAATTTTCTGAAAGCATGAACGGGAGACATGTATTGTCTAATTTGAGAGAAGGTCAAAGGCCAAGCGATACATTTCGAGAAAGCTCGAGAAAACCCGTAAATAAAACGTATGATGTTAGAAGTGAATCAGAGGACGAAAGTAAAGAGTTTGGGCAGTCAGAACTGAGAAACAGAATGCTTAGGTCAAATTATTCGCGAAGAAATGAGTATCATGATAATGTGAGGTGGCCAAACTCAGCACAAAGTCAACCAGAAATTAACCCCACCCAACCAACTACAAATATAACAGCAGCATGTTTCTCATTTAACATAATACAAACACCCTTCCAGATTATGTCAAATTGGCCCTTCAAGTTTAGGCATAGTAAAGAATATAGTCCAGTACTATTTATAGACGATTTATACCGATTCAAACGAAGATATAAAATTACAGATTTTGATATTCTAGAAAACATAGATGCAATTTTTTGGAAGAGGCTCTTGAGTGGTGTCGTTTCACACGACATAGCTGGAACTCACTGTGGGATTTTAAAAGAGATTTTATAAAAGTATATAGGAATGAAAAATTTTCAGAAGAAGTTAAAAATAAAATAAAGTTTTGCAACCAAAAAGCTAATCAAGATATTCATGCCTATTTAACGGAGATCAGAAAGTTATTTGCTAAATTATACCTGAGGGAAAGATTAAAATGGGAATTAAGGATAGGTTCCGAGAATCTATGATTAGAATATAAACTTTATATTAAAAGAAATGACTTCGAAAATTTTGAAGAATTAGAAAATCTGGGTAAAGAACTACAGACGAAAATAGCAAAGTCAAAAATAAGGGGTCAAATTTTAAAAGTTTCAGAAAACAAAGATAATAAAAAATGAGAACTGTAGAAATGATCAAAATAAACAAAATACAAATAATAATAATAAAAATCAAGGTAACAATGACTACGGTAACACTCAAAATCAAAGCCTAAATAATATAGACGATTCGGGACAAAACAGAGAAGAATATAATGGATGGGGTAACATAAATTTCAGAGGTCGTAAACATAACAGTAGAAGTAGAAATTTTGGAAGAGGGCAATATCAACAGCGATTGCCATTTAATCCATTTATAAGTCTTATGGGACAGGTGTTCAATCCGAGATCGAGGGGTTATTACAATAATCAAGGGAGAAGATCAATTGAACAAACACGACCCACAATAACTTTTTCAACTGAAGAAAATTCTCAAGCTGGCGATCAAAATTAAAACAACCATAGAAGGTCAAAAAAGAACACAGACACGGGAAGGCAGGATCAAAAGAGAGAGAGAACACGCATCCAAGCGCGCAGAATGTGAAAGGTTGAAACTCTGAAGATAATACGCAAATTTAGTCGGGAAATGGAAGTCATAAAAATTATAATGACCAGGAAAAAGCAAAATGTTATTTTTACGATGAGCCCGGCCACCTTAAGCGAGAATGTTGAGCTTTTTTATATCAGGAAAACAGCCAAGGAGGATATTAAAGGTGAAAGTATACTCAAAAGCAGAATTACCGATTCAGACGAGGATAAGTCGGACGAAACCAGATTTCATATTGTTACAGAGTTTGAAATTTTTTTATGTAGGGAGCTAGTCGATACAGATGCGACTAATTCATATATGGGCAAAGAATTAATAGAGAAGGTTAAAATATTAAATTATGAAATCAAAAGACCAGCCTCAAATAGATTAACAGTCGCAAACGGCGAAGAAATTTACATTATTATTGGCTGCATCCGAGTTCCAATAAATATAGGACATGTCACAAGACACTTATTATTCAGGTTGGTACCGAAATTAAGGTCAAAAGGAATAATAGGTACAGATATGTTATTACATTAAGGAATAAAAATAGATTTTGAATTAAGGCATTGGTGGCTTAAAGAATTGCCACAGGTTAGGTATGCGATAGAAACTCAGCCGAAATCAGTACCAAAACATGTAAAAGAAAAACTTACAGAAATATTTATTAAAAAGGAAATACGTGAAATAGGAACGCTAAACAGGTTGGTAAAGTATCTAAAGGGAGCCAAATAAAATAAAAAAAGAATCTAGTGTAATAAAAACTCATATGCCAGAAAAAAAAAGACAATTAATTAAGTGTAAAATAGAAGATAGTAAGAAAAGAGATAAACAAATAAATGTAGAAAAAATAGGAAGAAAAGCTAAACTTGGAAGTAAAGTTAGGTTGCATAGTGGTAAGGAGGTGGTAGTCGAAAGTACGCTGAATAGTGATAAAACGCAACGACCATCTTCGAACCAGGATATAAGTCCGCGACCCCCCCGCCCTACCCTAATACGAGCGGTGCGAACTCAGCCCAGGAGTATGTTCCACGGCTGATGGATATACAAGTGTATAATAGATTTCAAGCGCCGATGAATTCAGACCAAGGAAGTGGTGAGTCGACTCATGAGGAAGATAACCCAAGAGTGAGTCACGCGCTAAGGCAGCGTAACAAAATACTTTGTGATAGGAAAGGGAGTAAGAAAAATGAAAAAAATAAAACAAAATATTTCTATCGTTTTTTACAATAAAAATTATCAGGGGGAAAAATTATTAAAAATTTCCAAACGAATATATTGAAAAGAGAGAGTAGTTAATCGCATAAACAAAAATCAAAATTAGATAGCATAGAAATACAGAAACATAATATTTGGGTACATTTTAAAAACAAGGCGATCAGGACAAACAATATCAGGGGAAAGCAGATAGTAGAGAAAGAACTATTAAATAATAAGTCTAAAATATGCGAGGGTGTAACAGAATTATCAGATCGCGAACAGGATAATATTAACAGAATATTAAATGAAAAAGTACCGGAAATGGAAAAGGAATTAAAGGCGAATAAATAAAATTACGAAAAAGACTTATACCTGGTACCGTTAATGATTGAAATTTTGGATACTTTGAGATGAGCCAAGTATAGTTCCAAAATAGATTTGCATTCAACATATAATCAAATTCCATTAAGCGAGAAATCTAAAGATATTACAGCATTTATAGTTCCAGGAAAAGGGATGTTCAGATTTGAAAGAATGCCTTTCGGTTTGTCTAATAGTCCAGCAACGTTTCAACGTTTAATGGACAAGATAATAACACCAGATAGTGACAGAAATATTCGAGCAGCATTTCCATTAGGTTAATTTGGTTTCAGATAAATTAAAAGATGCCAACTTAACTATTAGCCCGGATAAGTGCGAATTTGGATGTTCCGAAATAGGACATTTGGGTTTCATATCAAATAGTAAAGGCCTTCAGGTAGATACGGAAAAAATTAAACCGATACTAGAGTTTCCAAAGCCAAAAGCAATCAAACAATTACAACGCTTAATCGGAATGGCTTCCTGGTATAGACGATTTATACCGCATTTTTCAGAAATAATTGAACCTCCATTAAGATTAATGAAAAAAGGTAGAAAATGATAATTGAAGCTCGAACAAGAACAAGCTTTTAATACGATAAAGGAGTTGTTGACGACCGGAACAATATTAGCTTTTCTTAACTTCGGATGTCCTTTCCAGCTAGAGACCGATGCAAGTAACACAGGTTTAGGAGCCGTGTTTACCCAGATAATAGATGGAAATCAATACGTCATAGCATATGCGAGTCGAAGTTTAAACGACGCGGAGAAAAAATATTCTGCATTCGAAAAAGAATGTTTAACGGTAGTATGGGCATTTAGGAAATTTAGGCCGTACTTGGAGGGATACTAGTTTAAAGTGGTAACAGACCATGTAGCCCTCGAATGGATACATAATCTGAAAAAATCCGACAGGCAGATCAGCAAGGTAGGCGTTGGAATTTTCCGAATATGACTTCAAAATAATCTATAGAAAGGGCAGTTCCAATTATGTACCAGACGCCTTATCAAGGACAAATGAACCCAGACAATAGTCACTCGCGTACGTTTTGTAATGTAGTACAGAAACAAAAAACGGAGTTTTTAGGGATGAAACAGATAAGGGGTACAATACAAAGTTTAGACAGGTTAGAAAGAGACTAGAGGAGAACGAAAAGTGGCGTATTCGAAATAACTAGCTATATTTTCATAGGCCCGATCCTTTAAAATCATGGTTGCTACCAGAACACAACCCATGGGAATTAGTGATTCCTAAGAAATTAAGAAGGCAGGTTTTAATTGAAGGTCACGATGAAGAGCAATCAATACATTTAGGAATCGAAAAAATATACGCAAGAATATCAAAAAACTATTTTTGGCCCAAAATGTATTCCGAAATTTAAAAATATGTGAAAAATTCGAGATCTGTCAAGAAATCAAACCAAACAATCAAAAAAGGTAGGATGGATGGAGAAAAGGATATCGGAAGAACCTTGAACATTGATGGCCTCAGATATTATGAGACCGCTTCTAGTTACCAAATCCCGTAATAAATATATACTGATTTTTGTTGATCGAACGGTGATACAATAGAAACGGAATTCCATAAAAAAATAATTTCTAGATGGGGTACACCGAGGGTTCTGTTAATAGACAATGGGACGGAGTACGTTAATATGACGATTAGGGAACTCGCCGAGAAATTTGGCATCAGGCACTTAACAACCCCTAAATTTTACCCACAGGCTAACCCAACAGAAAGCTGTAACATTGAAAACCGAAATAGAAAACGAAGACGAAGTATAGTTTCAAGAAGTAGATAAGTGGACCGATAGATTGCGTAAACTACAAATAATAAAACAAGTGCAAAAGAAGTTAGATGAGGCTAGCAATAAACAAGCGAACCAATATAACTTACGTCGTAGACCTTTTGAATTAAGACTAGGCGATTTAGTTTTGAAGAAAGATAAAACGTTATCTAATAAGGAAGCAAAAATAGCCATGAAAATTAACAAATATTTTTCCATTTAAAGTTATAGTAAAATTATTATCAATGGTATATGAACTAAGTAAAATCAAAGGTAAAATTTTGTTTTTTGAGAGGGATGAAAGGAGCAGGAGGGGGCACACATCACCAACCGAGAACAAGAAGCGTTACAAAAAATCCAATTGCGAAAAAATAAATTTAAATTTTAGAGAAGTAATTGAAATAGTTGGGGACAAAGAAAAAAAGGGGGCAGAGGTTAAAGACAGCAATAATAATAATTTATAAATGGAAAACAGCGAGGAAAGTGAGACCATAATCGTGGAAGACCTGGGTTCTGAGGATAACGACCTGTTAGTACTATACGCAGACGAGCAGGAACTCCAGATGAGCCCAGATCCGGAATCGTAGAGGTATATGCAGCAACCCGTGCAGGGGGGAGGGGGTGTAACGTGAGGTTACAGTAGGAACCAAAATTATCCCATCCCTGAGCTGGGCCCAAAGGGATTAGACCCGATAAGAGTCGAGCGTCGCCGACGAGTCCCGAAAACCTGATAAGCAGGACGTCTACCACCGATCGCCAGTTTTCTATCGAATAGCGTAACGCGAGGTACCTCATCTGAAAAACCGTTCGGTCCCCAAGTGTGTGCACCAGAAGATAAAGTGCCATCCTTAGGTTCAACGACGTCGAAACCGAGATTCAAGACGCTGACGAGACGCTGCTCCCTTTCCAGCAAGTTGCCAATTCTGGGCTGGTGGCCCAACACTGTAAGGTAGTGAAATAAACTGTGTTTCTTGATTAAATCTGTATATCACTGACTACAACTTATCTCAGCTTCCCTTTTTCCCTATTCCCATATATTTTAACCAATTTACGGGCAATCGGCTTCAGCGAAAATAAGTTCAGAATATAACTAATTATACAATATGAGAAAAAAGAAGAACGTAGTTCAATGCCCAGAAGTATCAAGATTTGTAAATAACAAACGAGTTCATGTTCGATTTTAAGATGATTCCTCGTAATAAAAATTTGTTGGCCCTAAGAAGGAACGATTGTAAATAATGTAAAAATAAGGATAGAAAGTTTCTTCATGAATGAATCTTTACTAGCTGAAGCTTCGCTTTCTTATATAACTTAAATAAGGGTGTTACTTTTTGCTGCTTTGATTTGGTTGTCTTGTCACAGAAATCCCGAATCTTGCCAAGTTGGCTAAATATTTCTTGTGTTACATCCTTATGTTCTTCAACAAACTTCTGAATGACGTCTAAACTTGCTCTAGCTTCGATTATTGTTGTAGGTGAAATGATATATCCATCTGTGCATGCGTCTTCTTCTGATTCTTTTGACTCTTGAGCCTCTTGCAGACATTTAAAAATCAATGATTAAAATATCGTATAGGAAATATAAAAAAGTACTGAACTTCTGAAAAAATAGAACATTCTTTACAATGTGCTCATCAGTGAAATCTTCTGCCGCAAATAGCTGGCTGCCTACGTTTACGAAATCTTCAAATACTAAATTTTCTAAGCACATTCTGAACAATTATTTTGATGTTAGTAATTTTAAGATGTTTCATGATGGGGCAGTGATCCTCTCCTTTCTTTTTTCCTCTATGAAATTTATCATTTTTGAATGTATTTTTCAGTAAGCCAGGTAACAATTCCGAACGATACGTTTCGCAATCCACTTCTGCAGCAGAATCACTCTCACAACTTAAAAGGTTGTGCACGATTCCATTGATTTTCTTGAAGTTATCTAAACACCCAACACTTGCTCTAAACTCTTCATGTCCCAAGTCGCCAAGTACACTAGTACACTTTTCCAGGTTTGGAAAAGAAGAAAGGTTCATTCGCTTACGATCAGATTGCAATAAAGAGTTTTCAGCTGCAGAAATAATTTCATTTTTCTTCTTTATAATCGTGGAAAAATCTCATGGCAAAATTCCGAATGCTGCTGCAATGTCTTTTTTCTTCTTCAGTTCTTTTTCGACATCACGAATCACTTTAACTTTAGCACTCAAACTTTTACATATTTTTATATCATGATTAATAGATAAACGTTTAACTCGGATGATTCAAGTTAACTTACTCAAGGGCCTCAGCGTACATAAGGATTGCATGACTTATGACCACCTGCCCTTAATAAATTCTGTGAGTTTATAAATTTCATAAAGGACATCTGTAGGTGTTGACATTCTTAAAAATCATTAGCGGGCGGTCTTTCATGAATGAGCTACTAATGACCTTCCTAAAAATTGACAGTATGTGCAGCGTATATACTGAAATTGAAGTTATCGAGTCTGAAGTCCAATAGGTAGGAAACTATTGTCTGAATTATCGCGAACTTTGAATAATCTATGTTCGAGTTATAGAATATTTCTAACACGTAAAATATAAGCCTTGTGGCCGGAAATAAGAAAAAATTTAAATGATCGAAAATTCAATTTGCCCGAGGGGCTATTCACTAAATTACGATGAGTGCAAGAATACCCGGATTTCGAAGAGTGCACGGTCTTGACTCAAAATAAACTCAGAGTTGCGCGGAGTGGAGCTGATGGAGCAGAACGAGTCAGAGTGCGTCAGAGTTAGAAAGAATGGAAAGAACACGGTGAGAGTGAAGAGAGTACGCCGACAATAGGGTATAATTCATAGAATACGTGAAGATCGGAAAGAGTTCAGAATGAATGGAAAGAGTACTGAAAGAGTTTTTAAATGATTTTTCGGTCAATTGGGAGAAACCGGTCAACCGTATCTAATCTGCGAAAAATGAAAAGGGTCGTGCGGCTAAGCAAGCGACCGACCGCTGTGCTCCGCAACGGGATCGCCTTGGCTAAATGAGGTCTGAGTGTATTAGCCCTAAGCTCATTAGTCGCTTACAATAAAGTTATTACGTCTTAATCCAAATTGCAAATCTTAGGTTAGTCATGACCCTCGACATTCAAACTAAAGCCGGGATGTAAAGAACAAGTCATGTTCGTCTAGATGTACAATAAAGCCTGAAAGTTGAATGAATTTCCATTCTATGTCTGCGGAAGTATATATATTTTTTATAATTGCGGGTACTTGGAGATTTTTATGCCTCAATACGATACAGTCACTCCTCACCTTTCAAATAGAAATGATAAAAGTCCGCCGGGAAATGATCATTACACAGGCACACAAAAAAAGTCAAAGTCCACGGAGGCGACCTTTGGGGTTCTATGGGGTTTTGGGTCGCTGATTCCGAATCATTTGTCGGCTTTTTAAGATAAGATCGCTTTCAAGGTCATTTGCAGGTCAAATAAAGAAAATGTTTCTAAAAAAATCTGAAAAAATTCAGACATAGGTTGTTTAGCACGCTAAATTCGAATCCGGTGTCGGCTGACCTTTGTTAATTCAAGATCAAGGTCATTTGAATGTCAAACCAACAAAATAATCTAAAAAAATTTTGTAAAAATTTATATATAGGTTTTGAGGGTCGCTGAATACAAATCCAAGGTTGATTTGAACATATCTGGTTATCTGAAGGTCATCTGAGGTCATTTGAAGGTCGAAATCGGAAAAAGGCTAAAGAAATTCAAATGCAGGTTTTTTAGCATGCTGAATCTGAATTCGGTGTCGGTTGACCTTCATGAGTTCAAGGTCAAGCTCATCTAAAGGTAAAATCAATGAGGTACTGTTGAAAAAATGTTTAAAAAAATTAATTTAGAATCATCTTTAGTTTTTCGTGTATATTGAAACTGGACATATTAATTTATCTTTATCAATATTAGCTGCTGTGAATTTCCCGAAAGTAAGGCAGTGTACATTCTTATCAATATTAGCTGCTGTAGATTTCTTGAAAGAGAAAGCTTTGCACCCATAAGAATAGCATATATTTAAAAAAGAAGTGGGTTATTTTTGCCCTAATATGGTAAAAAATACATTTTTTATAAATGTCCACATGTATTTGCAGTTATGAGTGAATGTTTGCGTTTGTGAATGTGTGAATCTGCGGATGCACGGATGTTTGGATGTGCGGATGTCTAGATGTTTCGATGTATGTAATCGATTCTTTTTCACCTGTTGCCTCGACTAGTCGTGTGAATTTCACTGCCTTACAGGGGGTCGACAGGGTGTGAGGATGATGCCGTAGTGTGTTCGTCGATGAGTTGACATTGTCCTCGTCGAAGACGAAAAGCCCTTTCACTTAGCCCTGGAGAGGTAAAAGGGTTATCACCTCCAGGACGGCAGACTCACCTGCAATCGGACCAGGATCCCTGTCGAGCGGGTTTATATATAAAAATATGGAAAATTTAAACAAACCTTTAACCTCATCTTTTAAACGCGTGGGCCCGAAAGATGTTAACGCATTTTGCTTCATTTGTGGAACATTTATTCCGAACAAAAACGATCGACGATCGTTCAATGAAAATTTTCGGAATATATACAAAGAATGCTTTAATTCAGATATAGTTTTGGAAGATTGGGTTCCTGATAGTATTTGTAATAACTGCCGGAAAATGCTTTCTATTTGGAAAAAAACTAAAGACGATTCTAAATTGATCTTCATTAAACCCACAGAATAGAATATGCCATCCAACGAAGATGATTGTTATTTCTGTAAAACTGATATCCGTGGGTATAATAAAAAAAATTTACATAATTTTAAATACGCCCAGGTAGGATCAGTAAAAAGAGCCGTTGAGAGAACTCAAACGATTGATGAGGTTGATGTTAATATTATAGAAAATTTATCAATTGAATCCAAAGATGATGATGATGATGATGATGATGACAAAAGCACTAAGATCGATGATGAAAATCAAGATGAATATGAAAGCGATAGCAGTGAAAGCTCTGATGAAGTTTATAAACCAGGGGGAGTAGGCAATAGAAATGCTCAAAAATTTACACAATCCGAACTTAATGATCTTGTAAGAGATTTGGGACTACCTAAAGATGCTGTACAACATTTAGCTTCAGTTTTAAAAAGTAAAAATACATTAGAAAAAGTTACGAAAGTAACGTTTTATAGAAAAAGAAATGTTAGTTTTAAGTAGTATTTCGTACAGAAAGTCTTTGATGAAGAAAAATTAGTGTACTGTTCAAATGTTAAAGGACTGATGGAAGAACCTAAGCTAAATACTTATAAAGAGGATGATTAGAGGCTGTTTATTGATTCATCAAAAAGAAGCTTAAAAGCTGTAATAATTCACAACACAAATCAATATGCCGCAGTACCTGTCGCACACTCTACGACAATGAAAGAATCCTTCACTAGTCTTAAAAAACTTCTAGAGGCCATAGAATACAAAACATATAATGGCTTATATGTGGTGATTTCAAGGTTTCAGGTAGGTTGCTAGGACAGCAGTCTGGATTTACAATGAATCCGTGTTTCTTGTGCCTTTGGGATAGTAGAGGTCGCGAAACACATTGCACGAATCATAACTGGGCTGAAAGGTAATCACTTGAAATAGGAAAAAGAAATATCATTGAATCGGCCCTGGTTGATCCAAAAAAAGTATTGATTTCTCCATTGCATATTAAATTAGGAGCCATGAACCAATTTGTGAAAGCCTTAGATGCAAATAGTCGATGTTTTAAAAACTTGGAAAAGAAGTTTCAATATAAATCTGATGCCAAGTTGAAAGAAGGGATTTTTGATGGTCCAGAAATAAGAAGACTTTTACAAGATGATAAATTTCCAACGACAATGACAAAAATTCAAAGGGATACATGGCTCAGTTTTAAGGAAGTTGTGAAAAACTTTTTAGAAAATAAAAAAGTGAAAATTATAAATTTATAGTAGCTGAAATGATTAAGAACTTTGGAAAAATGGGGTGCCTGATGTCATAGAAATTGCACTTCCTGCGTAATCACCTAGATCGATTCCCAGAGAATTGTGGCGATCACAGTGAAGAACAAGGAGAGCGCTTCCATCAAAACATAAAAGAAATGGACAGCGTTACCAAGGCAGATGGGATGTCGCTCTAATGGCTGATTACTGCTGGTCACTGAAAAGAGAGTGTAAAACTACAGGCAAAAAGCGAAGAAACCCGTTACGTCAATCATTTGATAGTAAGAGAGTACGGTATGAGCGGAAAACATGAACACAAGTTAATACAAAAAAATATGTCCATCGTAATTGTTTATGAGGGATTGTTAATTTTTGTTCTTATTATGAGCTTGTACGTGAATTGATAAAGGTCTATCAAACTCAATATGGGTTGTTATTTTCATATTTCAATGACCTTGAAAATACTAGATATGGTCAAAATGACCTATGATTTAGATTCTACGACTCTTAAAACTTATATATAAATTTTTACAACATTTTTCGAGGTTATTTTGTTGGTTCGACCTTCAAATGAACTTGATTTTGAACTAATGAAGATCAACCGACACCGGATTCGGATTCAGCATGCTAAAAGACCTATTTCCGAATTTTTTCAGATTTTTTCAGCAATATTTTCTTCATTTGACCTTCAAATGACCTTGAAAGCGATCTGATCTGGAAAAACCGAAAAACGATTCGGAATCAGCGACCCAAAAAACACAGAACCCCAAAGGTCGCCTCCGTGGACTTTGACTTCTTTTTTGTGTGCCTGTGTTATTTAACCATCGCACCTTTTTCTTAACCTTATACGATGGAAAGAGTGATCCAATTTCTTACGGGGGTATCTATATAAAGATTAATGAAAAAATCGACTTTTTTTATTGTACAAATCGAAAGCATAACATTTCAAGAGTACTCTGTTAAAATTGTAGACCAAAATTCGGAGCGGTTTAACTGATATAGCTATTTTCGCTAACGTCCTTTAGCGCGCGGAGCAGGCAGGCTAACCACTTATTTGCATAAATAATGAAAACAATTCGAAAAAAAAAAAATTTTCGTGTCATTTTGTGAAATAATTTTTTCATGTTTTCTTCGATTTTTTGCGATCTATATAGGGATACCCCCTTTAGACATCTGGATCCTACCCCTGGTTCAAATTAACTAAGTATGAAAGTAAATATTTTCACCCCAAGATAAAGGGAGACACACAGAAACTTGAAAAACATCGGCTTTTTTTTATCTTACGGCGGAAGTATTCACTTCGTAATCTAGTCAGTATCTACTTTATCAATGTTCGCCAGTACGGAGACGGCCCTGAAGTTAGATACAGTCTGTCAAGTTAAAGCGTGGGTGGCTTTACTCGCAGTCGGTAAGGTGTATCGACATGATTTTGATGTCAAAATATTAAGAAGAGCTCCCTCTTT